>NC_080378.1:74747018-74984304 GCF_014773155.1 Arachis stenosperma
CCTGATTGAGAACCGACAGATGGATAGCCGTGCCGTGACAGGGTGCGTTGAACATTTCCAATGAGAGGATGGGAGGTAGCCACTGACAACGGTGAAACCCTTGCATAAGCTTACCATGGAAAGGAGTAAGAAGGATTGGATGAAGACTGTAGGAAAGCAGAGAGACGGAAGGGAAGGCATCTTCATGCGCTTATCTGAAGTTCCTACCAATGAATTACATAAGTATCTCTATCTTTATCATTTATGTTATTTTCGTTCATCACCATATACATTTGAGTCTGCCTGACTAAGATTTGCAAGATGACCATAGCTTGCTTCATAGCAACAATCTCCGTGGGATCGACCCTTACTCACGTAAGGTATTACTTGGACGACCCAGTGCACTTGCTGGTTAGTTGTGCGAAGTTGTGTAATGCCATGGAATTGAACTACCAAGTTTTTTTGGAGTTCATGACCGGGGATTATGAGAGTTGTGAAAAGTATTGTTCACAATTTCGCGCACCAAAGACCACTTCTATGATGTTGTGGCAAAGAAGAAGGTGATCCCTGATGAGCGGATAATTTGTATGCTTTTTGGCATTGTTTTTAGTATGTTTTTGGTATGATCTAGTTAGTTTTTAGTATATTTTTATTAGTTTTTAGTTAAAATTCACTTTTCTGGACTTTACTATGAGTTTGTGTGTTTTTCTGTGATTTCAGGTATTTTCTGGCTGAAATTGAGGGACCTGAGCAAAAATCTGATTCAGAGACCAAAAAGGACTGCAGATGCTGTTGGATTCTGACCTCCCTGCACTCGAAGTGGATTTTCTGGAGCTACAGAAGCCCAATTGGCGCGCTCTCAACGGCGTTGGAAAGTAGACATCCTGGGCTTTCCAGCAATATATGATAGTCCATACTTTGCCCAAGATTTGATGGCCCAAACCGGCGTTCAAAGTCACCTCAAGAAATCCCAGCGTTAAACGCTAGAACTGGCACCCAAATGGGAGTTAAACGCCCAAACTGGCATAAAAGCTGGCGTTTAACTCCAAGAAGAGTCTCTACACGAAATTGCTTCATTGCTCAGCCCAAGCACACACCAAGTGGGCCCGGAAGTGGATTTTTATGTCATTTACTCATTCTTAAGCTACTAGTTCTCTATAAATAGGACCCTTTACTATTGTATTTTCATCTTTCAATCTGAAAACCTTTCGATCATGTTTTGATGATTGAACCCTCTTTGGGAGGCTGGCCATTCAGCCATGCCTAGACTTTGTTCTTATGTATTTTCAACGGTGGAGTTTCTACACACCATAGATTAAGGTGTGGAGCTCTGCTGTACCTCGAGTATTAATGCAATTACTATTGTTCTTCTATTCAATTCCGCTTGTTCTTTATCCAAGATATCACTTGTTCTTCAACTTGATGAATTTGATGATCCGTGACACTCATCATCATTCTCACTCATGAACAAGGTGACTGACAACCATTCTTGTTCTACAAGCAATCAAGGCTCTAGTGAATATCTCTTGGATTCCTGATAACACGATGCATGGTTGATCGCCTGACAACCGAGTGCTCGCCTGACAAACGAGCCAGCCATTCCGTGAGATCAGAGTCTTCGTGGTATAGGCGAGAACTGATGGCGGCAATCAAGAGAATCCGGAAGGTCTAACCTTGTCTGTGGTATTCTGAGTAGGATTCAATGATTGAATGACTGTGACGTGCTTCAAACTCCTGAGGGCGGGGCGTTAGTGACAGACGCAAAAGAATCACTGGATTCTATTCCGGCCTGATTGAGAACCGACAGATGGATAGCCGTGCCGTGACAGGGTGCGTTGAACATTTCCAATGAGAGGATGGGAGGTAGCCACTGACAACGGTGAAACCCTTGCATAAGCTTACCATGGAAAGGAGTAAGAAGGATTGGATGAAGACTGTAGGAAAGCAGAGAGACGGAAGGGAAGGCATCTTCATGCGCTTATCTGAAGTTCCTACCAATGAATTACATAAGTATCTCTATCTTTATCATTTATGTTATTTTCGTTCATCACCATATACATTTGAGTCTGCCTGACTAAGATTTGCAAGATGACCATAGCTTGCTTCATAGCAACAATCTCCGTGGGATCGACCCTTACTCACGTAAGGTATTACTTGGACGACCCAGTGCACTTGCTGGTTAGTTGTGCGAAGTTGTGTAATGCCATGGAATTGAACTACCAAGTTTTTTTGGAGTTCATGACCGGGGATTATGAGAGTTGTGAAAAGTATTGTTCACAATTTCGCGCACCAAAGACCACTTCTATGATGTTGTGGCAAAGAAGAAGGTGATCCCTGATGAGCGGATAATTTGTATGCTTTTTGGCATTGTTTTTAGTATGTTTTTGGTATGATCTAGTTAGTTTTTAGTATATTTTTATTAGTTTTTAGTTAAAATTCACTTTTCTGGACTTTACTATGAGTTTGTGTGTTTTTCTGTGATTTCAGGTATTTTCTGGCTGAAATTGAGGGACCTGAGCAAAAATCTGATTCAGAGACCAAAAAGGACTGCAGATGCTGTTGGATTCTGACCTCCCTGCACTCGAAGTGGATTTTCTGGAGCTACAGAAGCCCAATTGGCGCGCTCTCAACGGCGTTGGAAAGTAGACATCCTGGGCTTTCCAGCAATATATGATAGTCCATACTTTGCCCAAGATTTGATGGCCCAAACCGGCGTTCAAAGTCACCTCAAGAAATCCCAGCGTTAAACGCCGGAACTGGCATAAAATTTGGAGTTAAACGCCCAAACTGGCATGAAAGCTGGCGTTTAACTCCAGAAAAGGTCTCTACACGAAATTCCTTCATTGCTCAGCCCAAGCACACACCAAGTGGGCCCGGAAGAGGATTTTTATGTCATTTACTCATTTCTGTACACCCTAGGCTACTAGTTATCTATAAGTAGGACCTTTTACTATTGTATAAAGGAGACTTTTGGTAGCTATCTTCGTTTTATGCTATCTTAGATCATTGGGAGGCTGGCCATTCGGCCATGCCTAGACCTTATGCTTATGTATTTTCAACGGTGGAGTTTCTACACACCATAGATTAAGGTGTGGAGCTCTGCTGTACCTCGAGTATTAATGCAATTACTATTGTTCTTCTATTCAATTCCGCTTGTTCTTTGTCCAAGATATCACTTGTTCTTCAACGTGATGAAGGTGATGATTGACGCCCATCACCATTCTCACTCATGAACAAGGTGACTGACAACCACTCTTGTTCTACACGCATCTGAGGCTTAGTGAATATCTCTTGGATTCCTGATAACACGATGCATGGTTGATCGCCTGACAACCGAGTGCTCGCCTGACAAACGAGCCAGCCATTCCGTGAGATCAGAGTCTTCATGGTATAGGCGAGAACTGATGGCAGCATTCAAGAGAATCCGGAAGGTTTAACCTTGTCTGTGGTATTCTGAGTAGGATTCAATGACTGAATGACTGTGACGTGCTTCAAACTCCTGAGGGCGGGGCGTTAGTGACAGACGCAAAAGAATCACTGGATTCTATTCCGGCCTGATTGAGAACCGACAGATGGATAGCCGATGCTGTGACAGAGCATCAGGAACGTATTTCCAATGAGAGGATGGGAGGTAGCCATTGACAACGGTGAAACCCTACACGAGCTTGCCATGGAAAGGAGTAAGAAGGATTGGATGAAGGCAGTAGGAAAGCAGAGAGACGGAAGGGAAGGCATCTTCATGCGCTTATCTGAAGTTCCTTGACGAATGGATTTTTGCCGGTATAGAAATTATTAAGTAGTCAATCGTAGTATAGTCTAAACCGACGCAAAATCCATTCATCAAACAAATCTACAATCTATAATCGAGAGTATTAGTCCCGAGTCGTTCTTCCCTAGGAATGCTACACGGATGCATGTTATTGGTTAAGTGGTCTTTTTGTGGCTTGAAGAGTGTGGCATAAAAGTGTGAATAAAAGAAAACAACAATCAATCAATATTAAAAGCCTTGGCCAAGGTTGAATATTGGAAGTCCCATCACTATAGCTTCCTTCAATTGTGATAACAAAGGAGTGTTGCTTCACTTAGTTAACCCCTAATCATAGAGGAAAGTCAAGTAAAAGTAATTAACTCAAGTCACAAGTCCTAGTCTTACCCTAGGGAAGTCTAGCTTTAGTGCACTCTAAGTCAATTAGCAATCCTCAATTCTTAATCAACAATTGACATCCATTATTCAAGTGTCTCCAATGACTCAACCATTAGGCCAAGTGAGGGAATACTACTCCATATCTAAAGTTGGCATTTTCTCAAACACTTGGAGAGCAAGAATGAAAGACATAGTAAAATTGAGAAGAGATTTAGAACTAAAGCAATTCAACACAAGAGATTAACAACAATTAACAATGAACAACAATGAAAATGAGATATTCAATGAATCAATAGAGTTCAAAACAACAAAGTTAAATCTAAGATCTACAAGAATTGAACAATTACAAACACTAATTGAGATGAGAGAAGATGATCTACAACATGAACAAAGTAACTTGAGTGTTGTAATAGATCTCACCAAGGAATGGTTGAGAATTGAGAGGATGAAGATGAATCCTAGAGAGAAGTTGGAGTTTCTCTCTCTACAAATGTAACTAACTAAAAATATCTATCTAATGATCTAGCATTAGTCTATAGAAGTGAATGTGTGTATGTTATGTCAATCCCCTTCAATCCTTGGCTCTTATATGCATTTTGGCGCCAAAGTTGGTTGCTGAAACCTCTCAAAATCGCCAGGCACGTGTTGTAATAAAAGAATCACGTGCGGGCTACGACGCGCGCGCGCACGGTACGCGTGCGCGTCCCTGGCTAATTCTGCAATGTGCGCGCGAGCGCCTTGTGCGCGTACGCGTGCTTGGCCGAAATCAATTCTTTGGCTTTTTGTGCTTCTCTCCACTTGCATGCTTCCTTCCTTGCCTTCTTTGATCCATGCCTAGCCTATTTCAATCCTGGAATTACTAGCAAACACATCAAGGCATCTTATGGAATCAAAGAGAAATTAGAATTCATCAAGATAAGGCTTAAAAAGCATGTTTTTACACTTAGGCACAAATATGGGAGAGATAACAAAACCATGCTAATTCCTAGGCTAAATGTGACAAAAGGTTATCAAAATACTCCAAATTCAATACAAGACAAATCCTCAAATTGGGGTTTGTCATTCCTACTAATGAATTACATAAGTATCTCTATCTTTATCTTTATGCTTTATTCATCATCTATACCCATTTGAGTCTGCCTGACTGAGATTTACAAGGTGACCATAGCTTGCTTCATACCACCAATCTCCGTGGGATCGACCCTTACTCACGTAAGGTATTACTTGGACGACCCAGTGCACTTGCTGGTTAGTTGTGCGAAGTTGTAGTGATCACAATTTCGCACACCAATCCCCGAGGTTCCTTTCAAGCTCAAAAAGAATGAGTATCCGGAAATCCGACATGAGATCCGAAGAAGAGGTTGGGAAGTCTTAACCAACCCCATGCAACAAGTCGGAATCTTAATGGTTCAAGAGTTCTATGCCAATGCATGGATCACTAGGAACCATGATCAAAGTATGAATCTGAATCCAAAGAATTATCTCACAATGGTTCGGGAGAAATACTTAGATTTTAGTCCGGAGAATGTCAGATTAGCGTTCCACTTGCCCATGATGCAAGAAGATGAACGCCCCTACACTAGAAGGGTCAACTTTTAATCAAAGGTTGGACCAAGTCCTTATGGACGTATGTGTGGAAGGAGCTCAATGGAAGAGAGACTCCAAAGGCAAGCTAGTCCAACTAAGAAGACTGGACCTCAAGCCTGTGGCTAGAGGATGGTTGGAGTTCATTCAACGCTCCATCATTCCCACTAGCAACCGATCTGAAGTTACTGTGGATCGGGCCATCATGATTCATAGCATCATGATTGGAGAGGAAGTAGAAGTTCATGAGGTCATCTCCAATGAATTCTACAAAATAGCCGACAAGTCCTCCACCATGGCAAGGCTAGCTTTTCCTCACCTTATTTGCCATCTATGTTACTCAGCTGGAGTTATCATAGAAGGAGACATCCCCATTGAAGAGGATAAGCCCATCACCAAGAAGAGGATAGAGCAAGCAAGAGAGACCCTCCACGATTCTCAAGAGATGCATGAGGAAGCTCATCATCAAGAAATCCCTGAGATGCCTCAAGGGATGCACTTTCCTCCCAACAACTATTGGGAACAACTCAACACTTCCTTAGAAGATTTGAGCCACAATGTTGAACAATTAAGGGTGGAACATCATGAGCACTCCATCATTCTCCATGAAATAAGAGAATATCAAAGAGCAATGAGGGAGGAGCAACAAAGGCAAGGAAGGGACATAGAAGAGCTTAAGAACATTGTTGGTCCTTCAAGAAGAAGATGCCACTAAAGGTGGATTCATTCCTTGTTCTTATTTCTTTCTGCTTTTCGGTTTTCTATGTTGAGTTTATCTATGTTTTGTGTCTCTACTTCATGATCATTAGTAGTTAGTAACTATGTCTTAAAGTTATGAATAATTCCATTAATCCTTCACCTCTCTTAAATGAAAAATGTTTTAATTCAAAAGAACAAGAAGTACATGAATTTCGAATTTATCCTTGAATTTAATTTAATTATATTGATGTGGTGACAATACTTTTTGTTTTCTGAATGAATGCTTGAACAGTGCATATCTTTGATCTTGTTGTTTATGAATGTTAAAATTGTTGGCTCTTGAAAGAATGATGAACAAAGAGAAATGTTATTGATAATCTGAAAAATCATGAAATTGATTCTTGAAGCAAGAAAAAGCAGTGAAAAGTAAAAAGCTTGCGAAAAAAAATGGTGAAAAAAAATAGAAAGAAAAAGAAAAAGCAAGCAGAAAAAGCCAATAGCCCTTAAAACCAAAAGGCAAGGGTAAAAAGGATCCAAGGCTTTGAGCATCAATGGATAGGAGTGCCCAAGGAAATAAAATCCAGGCCTAAGCGGCTAAACCAAGCTGTCCCTAACCATGTGCTTGTGTCATGAAGGTCCAAGTGAAAAACTTGAGACTGAGTGGTTAAAGTCGTGATCCAAAGCAAAAAGAGTGTGCTTAAGAGCTCTGGACACCACTAACTGGGGACTCTAGCAAAGCTGAGTCACAATCTGAAAAGGTTCACCCAGTTATGTGTCTGTGGCATTTATGTATCTGGTGGTAATACTGGAAAACAAAGTGCTTAGGGCCACGACCAAGACTCATAAGTAGCTGTGTTCAAGAATCAACATGCTTAACTAGGAAAGTTAATAACACTATCCAAAATTCTAAGTTCCTAAAGAAGCCAATCATTTAGAACTTCAAAGGAAAAAGTGAGATGCCAAAACTGTTCAGAAGCAAAAAAAGCTACAAGTCCCGCTCATCTAATTATAATTAATATTCATTGATATTCTGGAATTTATAGTATATTTTCTTCTTTTTATCCTAATTGATTTTCAGTTGCTTGGGGACAAGCAACAATTTAAGTTTGGTGTTGTGATGAGCGGATAATTTATACGCTTTTTGGCATTGTTTTTAGGTAGTTTTTAGTAAGTTCAAGCTACTTTTAGGGATGTTTTCATTAGTTTTTATGTTAAATTCACATTTCTGGACTTTACTATGAGTTTGTGTGTTTTTCTATGATTTCAAGTAATTTCTGGCTGAAATTGAGGGACTTGAGCAAAACTCTGAAAAAGGCTGACAAAAGGACTGCTGATGCTGTTGGAATCTGACCTCCCTGCACTCGAAATGGATTTTCTGGAGCTACAGAACTCCAAATGGCGCGCTCTTAACGTCGTTGGAAAGTAGACATCCAGAGCTTTCCAGCAATATATAATAGTCCATACTTTATTCGGAAATTGACGACGTAACTTGGCGTTGAACGCCAAGTACATGCTGCTGTCTGGAGTTAAACGCCAGAAAAACGTCATGATCCGGAGTTGAATGCCCAAAACACGTTATAACTTGGAGTTCAACTCCAAGAAAAGCCTCAGCTCGTGAATAGATCAAGCTCAGCCCAAACATACACCAAGTGGGCCCCGGAAGTGGATTTATACATCAATTACTTACTCATGTAAACCCTAGGAGCTAGTTTATTATAAATAGAACTTTTTACTATCATAATCTCATCCTGGATTGTAATTTGAATCCTGTGATCACGTTTTAGGGGGCTGACCATTCGTCCAGGCATGAACCTTTTACTTATGTATTTTCAACAATGGAGTTTCTGCACACCATAGATTAAGGGTGTGGAGCTCTGCTGTACCTCAAGTTTCAATACAATTACTATTACTTTCTATTCAATTCTCTTTTATTCTTATTCCAAGATATACGTTGCACTTCAGCTTGATGAATGTGATGATCCGTGACACTCATCATCATTCTCACCTATGAACGCGCGTGATTGACAACCACTTCCGTTCTACTCTCAGGCTTTCTTTAGGTTGTAAGTCCAACAATATCCTAGCTCTGTCTCTTACAGCAAAAGGGAATAGCATAAGTCTGTAGACCTCAAGGTCAACCCCATTGGTCTTGACAGTGTCACAGATTTGTAAGAATTCAGCTAAAAACTGATGAGGATCTTCCAATGGAAGTCCATGGAACTTGCAATTCTGTTGCATTAGAGAAACTAATTGAGGCTTAAGCTCAAAGTTGTTTGCTCCAATGGCAGGGATAGAGATGCTTCTCCCATAGAAGTCGGGAGTAGGTGCAGTAAAGTCACCCAGCACCTTCCTTGCATTGTTGGCATTGTTGTTGTTTTCGGCTGCCATGTCTTCTTCTTGTTTGAAGATTTCTGTTAGGTCCTCTACAGAGAGTTGTGCTTTAGCTTCTCTTAGCTTTCGCTTCAAGGTCCTTTCAGGTTCAGGGTCAGCCTCAACAAGAATGCTTTTGTCTTTGTTCCTGCTCATATGAAAGAGAAGAGAACAAGAAAATATGGAATCCTCTATGTCATAGTATAGATATTCCTTGAGGTGTCAGAGGAAAAGAATAATAGAAGGAGGAGGTAGAAGAATTCGAACTTATCAAGAGGGATAGAGTTCGAATTATGCATTGAGGAGGAGTGTTAGTCCATAAATAGAAGGATGTGAAAAGAGGGGAAGAAATTTTCGAAAATTAAAGTGAATTAATTAAAAGAAATTTCGAAAAAAAGTAATTGATTTTCGAAAACTAAGAGTGGGAAAGAAATTAAGTGATTTTTGAAAAAGATTTTGAAATTAGGAATCAAAAAGATATGATTGAAAAATTAATTTAAAAAAAATGTGATAAAAAGATATGATTGAAAAGATATAGTTTTAAAAAGATATGATTGAGAAGATATGATTTGAAAAACAATTTAAAAAGATTTGATTTTTAAAATTAATGACTTGGCTAACAAGAAATTTAAAAGATATGATTCAGACATTAAACCTTTCTCAACAGAAAAGGCAACATACTTGAAATGTTGGATCAAATCATTAATTATTAGCAAGTATTTTTGAAAATGGAAAGAAATTGATTTTGAAAATATATGATTGAAAAGATATGATTTGAAAAAGATTTGATTTTGAAAAATTATGAAAACTTGAAAAAAAATTGAATTAAAAACAAAATCTTCCCTCTTGTGCCATCCTAGCGTTAAACGCCCAGAATGGTATCCATTCTGGCATTTAATGCCCAAAATGCTACCCTTTTGGGCGTTAAACGCCCAGCCAGGTATCCTGGCTGGCGTTTAAACGCTAGTTTTCCTTCTTCACTTGGCGTTTTGAACGCCCAGCTTTTTCTGTGTAATTCCTCTGCTGCATGTTCTGAATCTTCAATTCTCTGTATTATTGACTTGAAAAGACACAAATTAAAAATTTTTTGAATTTTTAATGATGAGGAATAATCAAAATGCAACTAAGATCAAATAAACAATGCATGCAAGACACCAAACTTAGAAGTTTGTATACTATTGACACTAACAAATTGAGAATACATATGAGAAACACACAAAACAAGAGAATTTAAAGATCAGAGCAATTAAATCATCAAGAACAACTTTGAAGATTAATGAAGACACATGAATGAATTCGAAAAATGCAAGAAGAACAGAAACATGTAATTGACACCAAACTTAAAATTAGACACTAGACTCAAATAAGAAACATAAAAATATTTTTGATTTTAAGATTTTATAATTTTTTTTTTGAATTTTTCAAAAATTGAGTGGAAAAGAAAATAAAGAGATTCAAAATTTTTAATAAGAATTCCAGGAATCATGCAATGTTAGTCTAAAGCTTTAGTCTAAAGAAATTAGACATGGCTAGCCAAGCTTCAGCAGGACATTGCATTCAAGAGCTAAATTGATGAGAATCAACCAGCTTTGGTGATGATAAGAGCATCACCTTGAAACTCTAGAATTTATTCTTAAAAATTCTGAAGAAAAATACATAATCTAAGCAACAAGATGAACCGTCAGTTGTCCAAACGCAAACAATCCCCGGCAACAGCGCCAAAAACTTGGTGTTGTTGTCGGATCAAAACTTGGCACTGTTATTGCAGGGAACAAATGCGAAATTGTAGTTAGGACATTTAAATCCCCGGCAACGGCGTCAAAAATTTGGTGCACGAAATTGTGATCATCAATGGCGCCATCAACATGGTACGGTCAATTGCAATCTCAACTCTTTATCACAACTTCGCACAACTAACCAGCAAGTGCACTGGGTCGTCCAAGTAATAAACCTTACGCGAGTAAGGGTCGATCCCACGGAGATTGTTGGTATGAAGCAAGTTATGGTCATCTTGTAAATCTCAGTCAGGCGGATTCAAATGGTTATGGAGCAATAATGATTAAAAGATAATAAAGATAGAGATACTTATGTAATTCATTGGTGAGAATTTCAGATAAGCGTATGGAGATGCTTTGTTCTTTCCGTCTCTCTGCTTTCCTACTGTCTTCATCCAATCATTCTTACTCCTTTCCATGGCAAGCTGTATGTTGGGCATCACCGTTGTCAATGGCTACAGTCCCGTCCTCTCAGTGAAAATGTTCAACGCGCTCTGTCACAGCACGGCTATTCAGCTGTCGGTTCTCAATCATGTCGGAATAGAATCCAGTGATTCTTTTGCGTCTGTCACTAACGCCCCACAATCGCGAGTTTGAAGCTCGTCACAGTCATTCAATCCTTGAATCCTACTCAGAATACCACAGACAAGGTTTAGACCTTCCGGATTCTCTTGAATGCCGCCATCAATTCTAGCTTATACCACGAAGATTCTGATTAAGGAATCCAAGAGATAAACATTCAAGCCTTGTTTGCTTGTAGAACGGAAGTGGTTGTCAGGCACGCGTTCATAAGTGAGAATGATGATGAGCGTCACATAATCATCACATTCATCATGTTCTTGGGTGCGAATGAATATCTTAGAACAAGAATAAGCTGAATTGAATAGAAGAACAATAGTAATTGCATTAATACTCGAGGTACAGTAGAGCTCCACACCTTAATCTATTGTGTGTAGAAACTCCACCGTTGAAAATACATAAGAACAAGGTCTAGGCATGGCCGAATGGCCAGCCTCCCGAAGAGGGTTCAATCATAAAAACATGATCAAAATCCCCTAATACAATAGCAAAAGGTCCTATTTGTAGAGAACTAGTAGCTTAGGGTTTACAAAGATGAGTAAATGACATAAAAATCCACTTTCGGGCCCACTTGGTGTGTGCTTGGGCTGAGCATTGAAGCTTTCATGTGTAGAGACTTTTCTTGGAGTTAAACGCCAGATTTTGTGCCAGTTTGGGCGTTTAACTCCCATTCTTGTGCCAGTTCCGGCGTTAAACGCCAGAATTCTTGAGCTGACTTGGAACGCCTGTTTGGGCCATCAAATCTCAGGCAAAGTATGGATTATTATACATTTCTGGAAAGCCCAGGATGTCTACTTTCCAACGCAATTGAGAGCGCGCCAATTGGGCTTCTTTAGCTCCATAAAATCCACTTCAAATGCAGGGAGGTCAGAATCCAACAGCATCTGTAGTCCTTTTCAGCCTCTGAATCAGATTTTTGCTCAGGTCCCTCAATTTCAGCCAGAAAATACCTGAAATCATAGAAAAACACACAAACTTATAGTAAAGTCCAGAAAAGTGAATTTTAACTAAAAACTAATAAAAATATAATAAAAACTAACTAAAACATACTAAAAACATACTAAAAATAATGCCAAAAAAGCGTATAAATTATCCGCTCATCACTCCAACGTTAGTGGTGTTCACTTTTACCATTAACGTTGGAGTTCCTTTTACTTCTACGTTAACTACCATGTTAACATAGTTAACGTGGCAAGTAACGTGAGCTTTGGGTGGCTTCGCAAGCGTTATTGGTGATCACTTTTCTCATTAACGTTACAAGCTTTACCATTCCACGTTAGTGTTCACGTTAACTAGGTTAACGTGAATACTAACATGGTTCTTCCTTGCTTCCTTTGCCCTAAAAACAAGCAATTAAAGTGCATCAAAGCTCTAGCCAAGGTCATGAGATTATGCATCATTAATTTATCATACAATTCTAGCAAAATACTCATGAAATTATGCAAAGTTCACAAAAGCTGCTTGAATCAAGGTGTAAGTGTAATTTCATCCAAAACTTGCCTTATTCACTAAGAAAATGCATGAAACTACCCTCAAACGGTAAAGAAAAGGTTAGCGAAACTAGTCCAGATGCCCTGGCATCACTTCGTTCCCCTCCCCAACCGATGTGGAACCTTACAATCTACCCCCCTAAGGGAATCCACCCTCTAAGGAAGCCCAGCGCCCTCGCTGGCACATCGATCCGGGCTCTGGCTCTGATATTATCTGTAATAGCCCAGACTACCCGCTAGCACGATATTGTCCGCTTGGGCACACAAGGCCTCACGGTTTTGCCTTTGACAATAGGGATGATAGCCGAAGCCCCCCACACTTACTCGTCAAAATGTGTCATGTTAGGGAGAGGTATCCACACCCTTATAAGGCATGCTTCGTTCCCCTCTCCAACTGATATGGGACCTTACAATCCACCTCCCTAAGGGAGCCTAGTGCCCTTGCTGGTACATCGATCCAGGCTCCGGCTCTGAAACCATCTGTAACAGCCCAGACCACCCGCTAGCACGATATTGTCCTCTTTGGCACACAAGGCCTCACGGCTTTGCCTTTGACGATAGGAATGATAGCCGAAGCCCCCCACATTCACTCGTCAAAATGCGTCATGCTAGGGAGATGTATCCATACCCTTATAAGGCATGCTTCGTTCCCCTCCCCAACCGATGTGGGACCTTACAGAATATCTAGGAAGATATATAAATATTGAGGACTAAAATTCGAACTACTAATATACTTACGGAGAATGTTAGTGGCAAATACCATTGGTTGCCATAGTTGTTTTCTCTTGGCCCAAATGGCCCTTTGCTGAGCATCGAATAAACTAAGATATGGACCTGCAGAGCACAAACAATCATGATAAAGCTGTGCTAATCTAAATTTTATAATTTTGCAAGCATAAAAATAAATACTGTAGAAATAATTCTTACATCACCAACTAATGGCTTGCTTGGCATAATAGTCAAAAGAGTCTTGCGTGTGTCATGACAATGATCATTTGGAACAAGCACTTCTCTAAAATCACAAAATTAGAGTATTATATTGTAGTATTAAAAAAGGTTAAAAAAATAATCACGTGACAAATTAGCAGTTAAAATGATTAATAAACTAGTATTACTTACTCTGGTTCCAAATTGTTTCCAAAGATGTAAGAAGTAATGGCCAGTTCTTTATAAAAAAATTTCATCTCTTTAATTGACTGAAATAAAAGGTTCAAACACTATAAATATAATGTGAATATTAATTATTTAATCAAAGTATACACACAAAATTATACTTTTTTGTGTATCAAAAGTAAAAAAATTTGCTAATACTGACATCATCCTAAAATTTAAGCACTAACACGTGGCGTGTCATCCCCCGTCCATGTTGGGATTGTAATTGTTGTAGTAAAGCCATGGATGATGTGGAGGAAACTTCTTTTCAAAATGTAATTCATACCATTTTAACGCATCATTAAGGTGTTATATGAAGGTGTTTCTTGAAAGTTACTGTCGCATAAAAACTTCTCAAGGTAATTTAACACATCATCAAATACAATATTACGCTCTGTCTGATGATTGGATTTTTAACGGTTTAGAATTCACAAATGAATTCTCGTTGCAAGTATAGTTTCTAAACCAATCACTAATCCTTTCATACAAAAAGTTGTTTGTCAATAAAACAATCCCCTAAAATTTATAAACCGAAGTATTCAAACCTCGGGTCGTTCTCCCTAGGAATTACAATAAAGTGTCTTGTTATTGGTTGTGAGTTATTTTTGGGGTTTTGATAAGAAGCATGAAAGATAAATGGCAAGAAAGTAAACTAAGGCCTAAAAAGGTCTTGGCAAGGGTTGGTGGTCAAGGATCTCTATCCTAATCACTAACCACAATATGAGAATTGGCAAGGATTAATCTCATTAAATCATCCTCTAACTAGTAGTAAAGGAAAGTCAAATGAGCTATATCAATCCTAGTCCATAAGTCCTAACTCTCCACTAATTCAATTAGTGAGAACTAGAGTCAATGGCTCCCAATCATCAATCACTTGGACATTAGTAACTCAAGAGGTCCTAAGTTATCTTTCCAAGCCAAGAGTATAAAATCCTACTCTAAAATCCAACCAAGCATTTCATCAAACATTTGGAAGGCATAAAAGGAAAACATAGTAAATCAACAACAAGAACAAAATCTAACAATAATTATTGAAAGGAATTAACAACACAAATCAAAAGGAACACAATTATTATGATTTACCTTGAATTGAATTGAAAGAGAAAGGAAGGAACAAAAGTGGATCTACAACAAAGTACAAGAACAACATAAAGGAAATTACAACAAAAGAATAGAAGAAGATGAATGTAACAACAAGGAATTAAGAGGATAGAAGTAGAAGAAAGCAAAGATTAAAACCTAGATCTAAGAACTAATCCTAATCCTAATTCTAGAGAGAAGTGAGAGCTTCTCTCTCTAGAAACTACTTCTAAACTAATCCTAAACTAATGATAACTAACATAATGGTAAAAGTATCTTGATTCTCCTTTAATCCTTGGCTTAAATAGCATCAGAAATGAGTTGGATTGGGCCCACAAGGCTTCTAAAATCGCTGGCCACGTTGTGCTTTAAGTGAACCAGGTGGCAGCAACGGCGCGTGCGCATACTATGCGCGTGCGCGCCACCATACTTGTAGAAACTATGGCAAATCTTATATCGTTTCGAAGCCCCGGATGTTAGCTTTCCAAACCAACTGAAACCGCATCAATTGGACCTCTGTAGCTCAAGTTATGGTCGTTTAAGTGGGAAGAAGTCGGCTTGACAGCTTTCCGGTTCTTTCATATCTTCATGAGTTCTCCAACTTTTCATGCTTTCTTTCTTCATTCCCTTGATCCAATCTTTGCCTCCTAAACCTTAAATCACTTAACAAACATATCAAGGCATCTAATGGAATCAAGGTGAATTAAATTTATTTATTTTAAGATCTAAAAAGCATGTTTTCACTCTTGAGCACAATTAAAGGAGAAGTTATAAAACCATGCTATTTCAATGGATAAATGTGGGTAAAAGGTTATAAAATCCCTTAAAATCAATACAAGATAAACCCTACAAATGGGGTTTATCACTGTCATCAATGTGCAATATTTGAACGAGTCCAGATATCTCTCAATCTCATGAAGCAAATCAATCACTATGAGAAACCTTTGGCCATTAAGGTAAATTGGCATAAAAATCTAAAACAACATTTAGAAGATAATTTTTAACAAAAACAGCCATAAAATATTACTATACTAATTAACTGAATATTGACCAAAATAAATGAACTTTGTGTAAACTGCCAAGGTTTCCCATGAAGTTATCATTGATGTATTTTATTGTGCTAGAACAGTTCCGTTTCGGGCTTAAAATAATTTGCTACATTGAATATTGAACAAAGTGAAGAATCTAATTATATTTCTAGTAAATCTAGGAAGATGTATTAATATTGTCTAAATTTTGAACTGCTAATAAACTTACGGAGATTGTTAGTGGCAAATACCAATGATTTTCATATTTGTTTTCTCTTGTCCCAAGTTGCCCTTTAGTGAGCATCGAATAAACTAAGATAAAGAAATGTGGAGCGCAGACAATCATGGTTATGCTGCACTAATATAAATTTTATAATTTTTCAAGAATAATAAATAAATACTACAAAAATAATTCTTACATCACTAATTATTAGCTTGCTCGGCATAATAGTTAGAAGAGTCTTGCGTGTGCCATGACAATGATGGTTTGGATCACGCACTTTTCTTAAATAATAAAATTAGAGTATTATATTGTGGTATTAGAAAAGGTTAAAAAAATAATTTTGTGACAAATTAGCAATTAAAATGATTAATAAACTAGCATTATTTATTCTGGTCCCAAATTGTTTCCAAAGATGTAAGCAGCAATGGCCAGTTCTTTGTAAAAAAATTTCATCTCTTTAATTGACTGAAATAAAAGGTCTAAACACTATAAAAATAATGTGAGTATTAATTATTTAATCAAAGTATACACACAAAATTATACATAGTAATTTTTTTGTGTATCAAAAGTAAATAATTTAGCTCATACTAACATCATCCTAAAATTTAAGCACTTACACGTAGCATGTCATCCTCATCCATGTTTAGATTGTAATTATGGCAGTAAAGCCACGGATGATGTGGAGGAAGCCTCTCTCTAAAATGCAATTATTATCATTTTAACACATCATCAAGGTGTTAAATGAAGGTGTTTCTTGGAAGTTATTGTTAGATAAAAACTTTTCAAGGTAATTTAATACATCATTAAATACCCTCTTACGCTCTGTCATCAATGTGCAATGTTTGAACCAGTCTAGATATCTCACGGTCTCATGAAGCAAATCAATCACTATGAGAAACCAATGACCATTAAGGTAAATTGGCACAAAAATCTACAACATTTAGAAGATAATTTTTGACAAAAACAGCCAGGAAATTTTACTATACAAATTAATTGAATGTTGACCCAAATTAACAAACCTTGTGTAAACTGTCGTGGTCTCCCATAAAGTTATCCTTGATGTATTTTATTGTGCTGAAACAGTTCTGTTTCAGGCTTAAAATAATTTTCTACATTGAATGTTGAACAAAGTGAGGAATCCTTTTATATTTCTAGAATATTTAGGAACATATATTAATATCGAAGACTAAATTTCAAACTGCTAATAAACTTACAGAGAATGTTAATGGCAAATACCATTGGTTGCCATATTTGTTTTCTCTTGGCCCAAATGGCCCTTTGGTGAGTATTGAACAAACTAAGATATGGACCTGTGGAGCACAGACAATCATGGTTAAGCTGCACTAATCTAAATTTTATAATTTTGCAAGCATAAAACATAAATACTGTAGAAATAATTCTTACATCACCAATTAATGGCTTGTCGGGCATAATAGTTAAAAGATTCTTGCGTGTGTCAGGACAATGATCGTTTGGAATAAGTACTTCTCTAAAATCATATAATTAGAGTATTATACTGTGGTATTAGAAAAGGTTAAAAAAATAATTACGTGACAAATTAGTAATTAAAATGATTAATAAACTAGCATTACTTACTCTGATTCCAAATTGTTTTCAAAGATGTAAGTAGCACTGGCCAATTCTTTATAAAAAAATTTCATCTCTTTAATTGACCGAAATAAAAGGACCAAACACTATAAAATTAATATGAATATTAATTATTTAATCAAATCATACACACAAAATTATACATAATACTTTTGTTGTGTATCAAAAGTAAAAAAAAATTGCTAATACTAACGTCATCCTAAAATTTAAGCACTTACACGTGGCATGTTATCCCCGTCCATGTATGGTTTGTAATTATTGTAGTAAAGCCATGGATGATGTGGAGGAAGCCTCTCTCCAAAATGCAATTCATAATATTTTAACACATTATCAAGGTGTTATATGAAGGTGTTTCTTGGAAGTTATTGTCGGATAAAAACTTCTCAAGGTAATTTAACACATCATCAAATATACTCTTACTCTCTGTCATCAATGTGCAATGTTTGAACGAGTCCAGATATCTCTTGGTCTCATGAAGTAAATCAATCACTATGAGAAACCTATGGCCAATAAGGTAAATTGGCATAAAAATCTACAACAATATTCAGAAGATAATTTTTAACAAAAACAGCCATGAAATATTACTATACTAATTAATTGAATATCTAACATGTAATGTCCTAAGAAAGTTGAAGGCAATCCTAGAACTCCCAATTCATAATCAAAGCATATAAATATACTAAACAATGCGAAATGAAAATAGGCGACTAACTAAGGATTTTCAGTCTAACTAAATATCCCCTTTCCAAATATTTTGAACCTCCCAACTGCCACTAGTAATTTTATATGCAAAACACAATTATATCAAGCAAAGAAATGCACAAGTAGGAAGCAGATACGACAGTTAGACAATTAGCAAGTAAATATGCAGTCAATTAGGCATTCCAAACAAATCACATATAATGCATATGATGTATGCCTGTCCTAGTGGATGATGAGTCTCATCTGTCTGCTATAAAGCCAACCCGACAAGTCCTGGTAGCTAACCGTTGGACTATCCCTCTGTCGTGCATCCCCAACTTGAGTTATCCGCAACATAATCATAATTCACATCCAACACCCTCACTGGTGTATATTCACGGGGGCGAGCTCATCCAAAAATTTCACAGTGTCCGGCCACACTTACGACATAGCGTCAGTAGAGTATCGAGTCTCCACCTGAAGCACGTGGTGGCTAGCCACTACTTTTACCCAGAGAAACTCGTATCTCAAATAGGTGGAGTGCAACAATCACAATATCATTAATTCAGTATATATGCATTCATTCTCAGCCATTCATTAACATTTATCTCAGCTATCTGGCTAAAAATCATAATTCATAACCAGGCATAAACCATCATCTCACATACAGCCATTCGGCTCATCTCATACGCAGCCATTCGGCTCATATCATATGCACCATCATTCTCAACAACTCATAACATCATCATTAGTCATAACTCCTCATTATATCTCCTTTCTTCATCCATAAGTTACCCCTTTCCCTAGCTTCCTCTCAATCACTAGGCATTTTATATTGATTTAAGATGTAAAGGATGAAAATGGGGGTTTATAAGCTTGAAACAACGTCTCAGAAGGTTACAAGCTTGTTGGGAAGGTGAAAGACTTGAAAATAAGGGTTTTATAAGAAAACAGGGTTGTGTGCGTACGCACAGGGGTGTTCGTGCGCACGCCCAGAAGAATTTTCAAGATGTGTGCGTACGCATAGAGGTGTGCGTATGCACAGGTGTAAAATTTTTCAATTCTGATCGCTCGCACAAGGCATGCGAACACCCTCAACATAATAGGGTTCACAACGTGTGCGTGCGCACAAGGCTGTGCGCGCGCACAGCTTGCAAGACTTTGTTGGTTGTGTGTATGCACAAAGCATGCTAATGCTCCCAACAGCAGCCATGTCCCTGTGTGTGTGTACGCACAAGGCTGTGCATGCACACAGGATTAAAAATCCACAGGGTGTGCATGCGCACAGGGCTCTGCGTGTGCACACAAACCAGAAATCACAAATTCTACAGAATTTATAGAATTTAGATTTCAGATCCAAACTTTCAATGATCGTATCTCCTTCCACAAAATTCAGATTTCCACCAAATTTAAACCATTGTAAAGCTTGTGAAATTATCTTTCATTTGATATAAAAAGCATCAAATTCAAAAACAATAGCTTAAGATATGATCCGTTGAAGTTCATCAAAAATTTATTTTTACCAAAGTGCATAAACTTTCAAATTTCCAAAACATACACTTCCAAATTCATTCAAAATCAACCAAAACTCAACCATTCAACATCAAGCATTTCCAACCTCTCATTCAATCCTCAACCCACTAATTCTTCTATTTTTAACCAAATCTCAATTCAATAAATTCAAGTCATAATCAACATTCCATATCTCAATTTCTAAACAAATATTCAATTTCACCAACCACTACATATATATTTATACATGTCCATATCACATGCCAAATCATGCTCACCAACAAGAGCCTCAACCTTACCAACAAGTAAGCATATCAAGCCACATCACTTACAACATTACATGCTTTACCAACAATTAGCACCATTCAGAATCATTCAACCATTATTCATATATTCAACTCAATCCAATTATCCAACAACTACATCAACATTTTAAAATCCCATCCTAGGGTCACTAGCCTACGTTTTCACAACCACATTATATTTTAGATACAGAAAATCGAAACCATACCTTGGCCAATTCCCGTTCAACCTAGAATACTTCCAAATTCAACCTTCAAGGTCCCAAAACTTCACCAACAGATTTTTCAAGCCTATTTCTCCACTCCAAAGCTTTCTAAACCATCAATCAAGCTCCAATATACATACATACATTGCCTAATAAACATATTATACACCCACACATACAAATCAATCACTAAATCATAAAATTCTAAGTGTTTAACTTAGGGTTGAGAATCTTACCTTACCCAAAGGTCAAAGAGGCAAGATTAAGCCTTCCTCTCAAACTAATTGGATCCTATAACATCAAAACTCAAAATCTCAACACCTTTCACCAAAAATTTTCGAAATTAAAGGCTGAAATTTCAAAGAGAAAATCATGGCTTACCTCAAGAATAATTTTATTAATTTTGTAGAGCACGACGCCGCGGTTGCATAGCCGCAAACGGTGCATCAATCGGAGCTCCGGATCGAAAGTTATGGCAATTTAAATTTGGAACAAGGGTTTGGAACTTCTCCTTCTTCCCCCTTGTGTTTATGAACGTGTGCAGTGAATTGAGGAGGAAGATGTAACAACCCTGATTTTTGAGTACGCGAGATCTTCTCTGAAGGCACGGATTTCTCTGGAAGATTAGTAAAGGGAACACCTCTGCCATATCATCAAGCATCTTAACCCTCATTGTCATTATGTCACCCTTAAGCTAGAACTTCTTTTGAGACAAGCTCGATAACGCAATCATGAAGAACCTAGTTTTTGAACCGTATCGGTTAGCAGTTTTGATTCTAGTTTTCGTAAATAGTCTCAGTTTGACGAACCGGACTCGATTCATGAGAGAAGAGAGATAATAGGATAATATTATCATTATATTAGTATTAGAAGCTTCTTGAATGATATTATAAGGTTACCTGGTCAGTTTTAGTCAAAAACCAAAAATCGATTTAACCGGGTTCACAGTTTACTGTTGCAGCTTAGCACCAGCACTCTTTGATGACTTTAGCAATGTTAAGGCCTTATTATACATGTTCTATTCTCATAATAAATATGTTACTAGTGTTATTTATGCTAGTAGCTCAGAAAATAATTTTTAGAGATGTTTTTACAAGTGTTCCGATACACCTAGTTTTAGTAGTTGTACACCAGAGATATTTTAATATTATTTTAACCCACCTCCAAGCCAACCAATCACAACTCACCGTACATCCCCAAGACCTCCAAGGCTGTCTCATTTCATCATTTTGGCCGAAAATAACAAGAGAGAAAAGAGAGAAACTTTCATGAACACTTAATCTTCAAAGCTTGATTTCTTCTGAACTAAAACTCAAATCAAAACTCCGATTTCACCAAAATGATCCTCTCTTCTTCCTCTACATAACCATATAACATATCAAAGCTTGAAATAAGGTGATATGGCTGTCTCCCTCCCTCTTCAATTCAGTTTTCAAGGAAACATGCTTAAACATGTGTTTTCTTGATGTTCTTCCTAAGGAATCATGCTAAACTTGACTTGAGAGCCAAGAAACGTTAATTTCTAGCAAGTCTAAGGTGAGATATCCCTTCCTAACATGCTGATGGAGATTTGGTTAGTTGAGGGTTTGTGGATTTAAAGTTGTTCTTGATGTGATTTAGGAGGAAAAAGTGCTTTAGGACCACCTGAAAGTATAACCAAATTTGGAGCAGCAAAACCAGGTAGGGTTTGGTAAAATTAATCTTCATTGATTGTGTTTGAGTTGTGTGATTATGATATGGTTTGATTATGCTTAAAATTGATTGTTTATATGAGTGATTCTTGTTGAAATTTTGGTGAAAATTTGATGAAATTTGATGATATTCAACTTTGAATTTGTGTTCTTCATGGCTGCTGAAAAACGAAACCCTAGGCCTTAAATTGGGGTTCAATTTTTGTTAAAATCATGTGGAAAGATGGGGTTTTAGTGGCTGGGAGTTTATTTTGAATTATGGTAAAAATCGATTGCTGAAAAGATTGAAAAACGGGTAAAAACAGAGAAAGAATCTGAAGAATTTACAAAGAACACGAAGAACACTTTGAGTGTGATGAAAAACATTGAAGAACACCTTTTAGATCTTAAAAAGGGCAAGTTTGTAATTATTTTGGTGTTTGAGGGGTTATTTGGTAATTTCTAAAAGTTAGGGTGGTTAAAGTAGAAATATTAAAAGTTACGGGTGGTAAAAAGTGAATTTTAAAGGTTAAAAGTTAAAGTAGGGTAATTTTCGAAAATTTAATGATAAAATAATAAATAATAATAAAATATTAAATAATAATATTTAATTAAAAATAATATTTTAATAAAAATAATAAAATAATGCGGAAAAGGCAGTTTTCTATAAAAGCTTTAGAACGACAATTTTAAGCGCAGAATCTCATAATTACCTTCATAAAATACTTAGGGAGTGGTAAAAACATATTAGTGAGGCAAAGATAAAGGAAAGATAAAAAGTTAAAGAAAAGATAAAAACCAAAGAAAAATATGTAAAGTTTTAATAACAGAAAAACAAATAGAGACTAGCGAACGAACTAGGGCAACATAGTTAGTCCTTGAGTTTCGACTAGGGTTAGGTATTATATGAAAAGTTAAACTGTTTCAGTATAGACTTAATGAACCTATACTTAGGACAGGCTAACTATTCATTCCGAAATTTACATAAGCCTTAAATACAAACGTTAAATAGAGAAATCAGAACAGAATAAAGTAACACAGAGAACAGAGTATGCAGAGTAAAGTAAAGAGATAAAGAAAAAAAGAGTAATATAGATATAGAGGAAAGAGTAATCAGAGAAAAATAAAGAGATACAGAGAACAAAGTAACCAGAGCAGAGTAAAGAGATACAGAGAAAAGAGAAACCAGAACAGAGCAAAGAGATAAAAGAGATGAGTAATACAATAAAGAGATATTTGTTTTATGTATATTTGTTGCTTAAGGCAACCCAAGAGATGTTTGTTTATTCATTTGTTGCATTAAGGCAACTCCAGAATTATTTGTATGCTCATCTGCTGCATTGAGGTAGTCGGATAAATAGTGGTACGACCACAGAATGTTTTTCCAGTGCTATACAGCTATTGAGAGCTATACCTGCAACTGATAACTTGGGATCACTTGCAGAGGATATTAATTCATGCACGGCTAGAATGCCGCACCTATAATGTAAGGGTTGCTTACAGAGGACATGATTTCATACACGGCTGGAATGCCGCCACCTGTAAGGCAGAGTCTGTTTACAGAGGATATGACACATACGTCGGTTAGTGAGAACTGTACCTATGCTGACTGGAAAACCATACCCGTTTCTGCTGCTTTGGGTTACGTCGGGAGCGGGTAGAAACCGACAAATGAGCTCATTACCTGCACTAGGGCTAGACATGCATCATACTTGCTTGTGCATTTCTTCTGTTATGGTTGTTGTATGAATATATGCTTTCCTTGTTTGTATTCTATTCTCTGTGTTTGTGTTATTTTCTTGTATTCTTCTGTTTGTGTTATGCTATTTGCTTTCTCTATCTTCTCTATTAATCTGCTAAATACCATAGCATTAATGAACGTAACTAATAACCCCGGCCCTACTAAGAACTCCCCAATTCTTACCCCTTCTCTCTCTCTTCCCTCTCCAGATGGAAGCAAGAGCATCCTTCCGTAGTCCACTGATGATCGTTCTGCAAAAGGGCTCTGCTCTGGGTAGTCTTCTGAGTCTAGAGTGAACTCCGTTCTCCGTTTATATGTATATACCGTGGTACCAGCCGACATCTATGCCCCGTTTATCTACGAACTTTAACCTAAGTCCTCCATACGATGTTGCTGTTATGCGGCCACTCAATAAAGTATCAGTGATATGCTCTAAGACGTTGTATGATCATGCAGAGGAGTAGTAGAAGATGTTTCACCTTTTGATGACGATCCACCTTACTTGAGTTTTGAAGACTTAGAACGTACTTTCCCTCGCTTTAGTAGTTTAGAGGGATTAGGTGAGTATAGAGTCAAGGCTAGCCCAGGTGCCAGCTTAAGGACCTCTTGAACAGGTCAGGACATGGGATGTTGTATGTATGTATATGTATATAGTTATTATCTAGCTATATATAGGGGTGTTCTAACTAAAAGTTTATACTCTAATAAAGGCTGGATCACTGAATGTTGTTAGCTGCTTGCAATATATTTATGTGTGGTTGTTATAACTATTTTATCTGTTATCAGTTGTGAGTTGATTATGAATGATTCTGTCTATTAATCCAAACATTTTCAAAAAAAAACCTCGCAAATTAACCGCTTTTACAACGAATCAGGCTCATATGATAAATAATAGATAATAATTAGGAAGACAAATTAGTAGCACTCAGTTTTCAGTATGATCTAAACATATTGAAAATTGGGTCGTTACAGAAGAAATGCTGAAATGCTTAAGTGTGGGCTGGATTGGGTTGGCCTTGAGCCCATTTTGGGTCCGATTTGTCCGGTTCGGCCCAATCTTGGGCCGATTTCTTTAAAATTGGTGTCAAAATTCTCATTTTTATTTTCTCTATCATATTAAATCATAAAATTCACATTTCTAATTTTCTATAATAAATATTAATTTATGAGTTAATTAGTCATTAATTAACCAGGTTTTACAAGGTCTCCCATGAAGTTATCCTTGATGTATTTTATTGTGCTGGAACAGTTCTGTTTCGGGCTTAAAATAATTTGCTACATTGAATATTGAACAAAGTGAAGAATCTAATTATATTTCCAGTATACTAAGAAAGATATATTAATATTGAAGACTAAATTTCGAACTGCTAATAAACTTACAGAGAATGTTGGTGGCAAATACCGTTGGTTTTCATATTTGTTTCCTCTTGGCCCAAATGGCCCTTTGGTGAGTATCGAACAAACTAAGATAAGGACCTATGGAGCATAGACAATCATGGTTATCCTGCACAAATATAAATTTTATAATATTTCAAGAATAATAAATAAATACTACAGAAATAATTCTTACATCACCAATTATTGGCTTGCCGGGCATAATAGTCAGAAGAGTCTTGCGTGTGCCATGAAAATGATGGTTTGGAACACGCATTTCTCTAAAATCATAAAATTAGAGTATTATACTGTGGTATTAGAAAAGGTTTAAAAAATAATTACGTGACAAATTAGCAATTAAAATGATTAATAAACTAGCATTACTTACTCTGGTTCCAAATTGTTTCCAAAGATGTAAGTAGCAATGGTCAGTTCTTTATCAAAAAATTTCATCTCTTTAATTGATCGAAATAAAAGGTCCAAACACTATAAAAATAATGTGAATATTAATTATTTAAACAAAGTATACACAAAATTATACATAATACTTTTTTGTGTATCAAAAGTAAAAAATTTTGCTAATACTAACGTCATCCTAAAATTTAAGCACTTATGCGTGGCATGTCATCCCCGTCCATATTTGGATTGTAATCGTTGTAGTAAAGCCATAGATGATGTGGAGGAAGCTTCTTGTATCACCCTACCACACAGAGCTTTACGCCTAGGTCGTAAAGGTACGGTGATGAGGTATCATGACTTCAAAAAAACAAATACATACATTGTATAATAGAAGGAATATGATATACTAGGAGTCCGTGAAGAAAAGACATGAGCAAAATCACATCATACTTAGAAACCGACAATATACATAAGCAGAAACGATCGAAGTATATATATATGATTCAAAAATTATACATAACAACACTAGTATTAACCTGCGAAGATAAGGCCGTCTAGTTAATATAATACAACCCAAAAGTAGGACTGAAATCATAAACATAAATCCTGTTTCTCCATAATCAACCTCTAAGAGGGATATACAAGTTATAAAACATAGCAGTGGAGAATATATATAAAATATCTACATAAAATCAAAATCCCCAAAAGACAATCTTTGCTTCCTGAAAGCAGATTCTGCAAGCTCAACGAGGTGCATCACGTTTAATACCTGTAAGATGAAAATTCCCGAAACAGGTGAGAACATCATCCCTTTTGGGATTCTCAGCAGGGGTAACAGTTCAAAAGCAGAGATGTTGTAAAGAGTACACGAATCCTCTAGGCAATCCTAACAATTCAACAAACAGAAAAATTCAAGCCTAGAAATATACTAAACCAGAAAACAGTAAGGTATGCTAGACTAACTAACTGCACTCATGCACCTTTGATTTTCATTCGACGTTTCTTTCTCAAATAAACCTCAAGTCCTTCTCATACTATCTCTTATTAGTTCTCTCACCTTTCACTTATCATGTTTCTTTTAGTCTCAAGTTCACCCCATATCACCTCAGCCGCCATATACACAAGGTCCCATAATAAAATAGAAATAGCAAACACAAGTAATGAAATTCAAGCACAATCAGATTCAATTACAACAATTATAGCGTATAGAAGTTAAACAATAATAATCACATAGGCAAACCACATATACAGTAAACACACCCAATCAATGTCATATAGATGCAGATGATGCATGACTGTCCTACTGGCCATGAGCTCACACGTCGATTATGTTGCCAGACCTGACTCGAATAAGCGAGATTAAACCACCAGCCTTATCCGTAGGTTCCATAAACAAGCGGGATTAAATCACCATCCTTGCTCGGAATACGCAAGCGGGATTAAATCACCGTCCTTGCCTCCACAGTAAGCGGGATTAAACCACCATCCTTACTGGCCACCTCGAACAAGTGGGATTACACCACCATCCTTACTCGGGTTGCATTCGCAAATCAATTTGCAAGCGGGATTAAATCATCATTCTTGCTCAACACAAAACAATATGCAAGTGAGATCACACCAATGTCCTTGCTAAACAATTCATCAATACGTGAGCGGAATAGAGCCTCCGTCCTCACTGCAGGCGGGATAAAACCACCAACCCTGCATATGCACAATAACCATGACAAGCGATACCCAACCATCGTCCTTGCCGGGACAAAACACTTTGTTTGACCAAGTCCCAGGGATATAGTTCCCAGCTCACTTTTAACCTCATCATAGTCATCCTCATTCTTAAGTTCCCTTAAGCTCATAAACCACTTAAATAAGACATTGCTCAACCTCGTTCATTTCCCAATTCACATTCATTTCTCATTTATCATTAACATAACACTCTGCCATGTTTAAACAAGTTACCCCATCCACAGGATTTCCAAAGCCTAGGTCATCAACTCTAAACTCATATCAAAATAACTTTCTAAATCCACCCATATCAAGTCTAACCATAAACTAAGAGATCTCAAACAAGGATTAAAGAGGTTTAGAAAGTTAGAGAAGTACTAAAAAATATAAAAAAATCACATTTTTAATAAAATAGGGGTCACGCGTATATGCTGGATAGAAATGCCCAACTGCGTATGGAGGGGGTCCACGTACGCATACATTGCAGATTACTAAAAAAATGGCTAAGTTTGCAGAATTTCAGTTTTACATACCGAAGTTCTGACACGTATAACTTTCTCGTTTTAAAATATTTTTCATCCATTCTTCAAATGACATAAACTTCACAGACCCAATTTTCATATAACATAAATTTGGAAAATTTTCAGGGTCTGAAGCACAAGTTATGGCTCGTTGAAGTTGGTTCAAAAATCAGTTTTCAAAGAAGTTTCCAAATCTCTAACTTCCCCAAACTCATAATGCTAAAACAATTGCTCACAGCCCAACCAACATCAACACAACCTAAAATCCATATCAAGCATGACACAACTGATGAGCGGATAATTTATACGCTTTTTGACATTATTTTTAGGTAGTTTTTAGTATGATTTAGTTAGTTTTTAGTATATAATTATTAGCTTTTATGTAAAAATCACATTTCTGGACTTTACTATAAGTTTGTGTATTTTTCTGTGATTTCAGGTATTTTCTGGCTGAAATTGAGGGACCTCAGCAAAAATCTGATTCAGAGGCTGAAAAAAGACTACAGATGATGTTGGATTCTGACCTCCCTGCACTCGAAATGGATTTTCTTGAGCTACAAAAGCCCAATTGGTGCGTTCTTAATTGCGTTGGAAATTAGACATCTTAGGCTTTCTTGAAATGTATAATAGTCCATACTTTGTTCGAGATTTGATGTCTTAAACTGGCGTTCCAAGTCAGCATAAAAATTCTGGCGTAAAACGCCCAAACTGGAATAAAAGCTGGAGTTAAATGCCCAAACTGGCACCAGAGCTGGCGTTTAACTCCAAGAGAAGCTTATGCACGTGAAAGCTTCAATGCTCAGCCCAAGCACACACCAAGTGGGCCCCTGAAGTGGATTTCTGTATTATTTACTCATTTCTGTAAACCCTAGGTTACTAGTTGGCTATAAATAGGACATTTTACTATTGTATTTTCATCCTTGGATGATCCTTAGATCATCTTTTGATCATCTTTGATCTTGGGGCCAGGTCTTTGAACCCTGTTTCGTTTGTTTCATGCTATTTGGGAGGCATGGCCTAGACCTTGTTCTTATGTATTTTCAACGGTGAAGTTTTTACACACCATAGATTAAGGTGTGGAGCTCTGCTATTCCTCATGAATTAATGCAAGTACTACTGTTTTCTATTCAATTCAAGCTTATTATTGTTCTAAGATATTCACTCGTACTTCAACCTGATGGATGTGATGATCCGTGACACTCATCATCATCCTCCCTTATGAATGCGTGCCTGACAACCACCTCCGTTCTATCTGCGAGAGCTTGAGTGTGTATCTCTTGGCCTCCTGGTTCACGACGCATGGTTGCCTCTCCTGACAACAGAGCTTCTATTCCGTGCGATCAGAGTCTTCGTGGTATAAGCTAGAATCACATGGGCAGCATTCTTGAGATCCAAAAAGTCTAAACCTTGTCTATGGTATTCCGAGTAGGATCTGGGATTGGATGACTGTGACGAGCTTCAAACTCACGACTGTGGGGCACAGTGACAGTGCACAAAAGGATCAATAGATCTTATTCCGACACGATCGAGAACCGACAGCTGATTAGCCATGCGGGAAACCGTAGAGGACTTTTTTCATTGAGAGGATGGATGGTAGCCATTGACAACGGTGATCCACCTACATATAGCTTGCCATGGAAAGGAGTATGAATGATTGGATGAAGGCAATAGGAAAGCAGAGGCTCAGAGGGAACAAAGCATCTTCATACACTTATCTGAAATTCCCACCAATGAATTGCATAAGTATTTCTATCCTATTTTATGTTCTATTTCATTCTTTTAATTATCAAAACCCCATAAACCATTTGAATCCGCCTGACTGAGATTTACAAGGTGACCATAGCTTGCTTCAAACCGACAATCTTCGTGGGATCGATCCTTACTCACGTAAGGTATTACTTGGACGACCCAGTGCACTTGCTGGTCAGCTACACGAACTTGTGTATCACGATTTCGTGTACCAAGTTTTTGGCGCCGTTGCCGGTGATTGTTCGAGTTTGGACAACTGACGGTACATCTTGTTGCTTAGATTAGGTATTTTTCTTTTTATTTTCTTCTTCAGAATTTTTAAGAATGAATTCTAGAGTTTCAGATGATGCTTTTATCATCACAGGAGCTAGTTGATTCCCATCAATTTGGCTGATGTATGCAATGTCTTGCTGAAGCTTAGCTGACCATGTCTAATCTTTTTAGACTGAAGCTTTAGACTAACATTGCATGATTCTTGGAATTCTTATTAAAAAATTTTGAGTTTCTTATTTTCTTTTTCAACAAAAAAATTCTTTTGAAAAATAAAAAAAAAATTTAAAATCATAAAATCAAAAATATTTTGTGTTTGATTCTAGTGTCAATTTTTAAGTTTGGTGTCAATTGCATGCATTTTTCGAAAACTCATGCATTGTGTTCTTCATTGATCTTCAAGTTGTTCTTGATGATCTTCCTTGTTCTGATCTTTAAATTCTCCTATTTTGTGTCTTTTGTTATTTTTCATATGCATTCTCAAGTTGTTAATGTCTCTAGTATGAAAATTTCTAAGTTTTGGTGTCTTGCATGTTTTTCTTTTCTTAAAAATTTTCAAAAAAAAATTATGTCTTTTCAAGTCAATAATACAAAGAATTGAAGATTCAGAACATACAACAGAGGAATCACAGAGAAAAAGCTGGCCATTCAAAACGCCTAGTGAAGAAGGAATTCTGACGTTTAAGCGCCAGCCAGGTGGGCGTTTAACGCCCAAAAAGGTAGACAAGTGGGCGTTAAACGCCAGGATAGCACCAAGGAGGAAATTTTGTTTTCAAATCATATCTTTTTCAATTTTTCAAGTTTTAAAACTAATTTTTCAAAATCTTATCTTTTTCATATCTTCTCATATCAATCATATATTTTTCAAAATCAAATCTTTTTCATTTTTCTTTTAATATTTTCGAAAATCCTTGCTAACAATTAATGTTGTGAATAAAAAATTTCAAGTTTGTTACTTTCTTGTTAAGAAAGGTTCAATATTTGAATTTTAGAATCATATCTTTTAATTTCTTGTTAGTCAAGTCATCAATTTTAAAAAAATCAAATTTTCTCCAATCATATCTTTTTAAAATCAAATTTTTTCAATCATATCTCTTTTAATTTGATTTCAAACTTTTTTCTAACTTCTTATCTTTTTAAAATTATTTTCAAATCTTTTTCAACTAATCACTATTTCTTATCTTTTTCAAAACCACCTAACCACTTTTACACTTACAATTTTCGAAAATCACTAACCATTTTTTCAAAAATCTTTTTAATTTTTGAAAACTCTCTCTCTCATCTCTTTCTATTTAAACACTAACACTTATCCTCCTTTGATAATTCGGACCCCATCTCTCTCTATAAGTTCGAATTCTTCTCTCTATCTCATCCTTCTATCCTTCTTTTCCTCTGACACAACAAGAAATCTCTATACTGTGACATAGAGGATTCTATACTTTTTTGTTTTCTTCTCTTTCACATGAGTAGGAACAAAGATAAAAGCATTCTTGTTGAAGCTGATCCTGAACCTGAAAGGACTCTGAAGAGGAAGCTAAGAGAAGCTAAAGCACAACTCTCTGGAGAGGACCTGACATAAATTTTTGAAAGAGAAGAAGACATGGCAGCCGAAAATAACAACAATGCCAACAATGCAAGGAAGGTGCTTGGTGACTTTATTGCACCTACTTCTGACTTCTATGGGAGAAGCATCTCTATTCCTGCCATTGGAGCAAACAACTTTGAGCTTAAGCCTCAATTAGTTTCTCTGATGTAACAGAATTAAAAGTTTCATGGACTTCCATTGGAAGATCCTCATCAGTTCTTGGCTGAATTTTTGCAAATCTGTGACACTGTTAAGACTAATGGAGTTGATCTCGAGGTCTACAAACTTATGCTTTTCCCTTTTGCTATAAGAGACAGAGCTAGTATATGGTTGAACTCACAACCTAGAGACAGCTTGAACTCTTGAGAAAAGCTGGTCAATACCTTCTTAGCTAAATTCTTTCCACCTCAAAAGATGAGTAAGCTTAGAGTGGAAGTTCAAACCTTCAAACAGAAGGAAGGTGAGTCCCTCTATGAAGCTTGGGAAAGATACAAGCAATTGATTAGAAGGTGTCCTTTTGACATGCTTTCAGAATGGAGCATCATAGGTATCTTCTATGATGGTCTGTCTGAGCTATCCAAGATGTCATTAGACCATTCTGCAGGTGGATCTATTCATCTGAAGAAAATGCCTGCAGAAACTTAGGAACTTATTGAAATGGTTGCAAATAACCAGTTCATGTAGACTTCTGAAAGAAATCCTGTGAACAATGGGACAACTTAAAAGAAAGGAGTTTTTGAGATTTATACTCTGAATGCCATATTGGCTTAGAATAAAATATTGACTCAGCAAGTCAATATAATTTCTCAGAATCTGACTGGATTGCAAGCTGCATCTGGCAGTGCTAAAGAAGCCTCCTCTGAAGGAGAAGCTTATGACCCTGAAAATCATGCAATGGAAGAGGTGAATTACATGGGAGAACCCTATGGAAACACCTATAATTCTTCATGGAGAAATCACCCAAATTTCACATGGAATGATCAACCAAAGCCTCAACAAGGCTTCCACAACAACAATGGTGGAAGAAATAGGTTTAGCAATAGCAAGCCTTTTACATCATCTTCTCAGCAACAGACAGAGAACTCTGAGCAGAATCGCTCTGGCTTAGCAACCATAGTCTTTGATCTATCTAAGACCACACTAAGTTTCATGAATGAAACAAGATCCTCCATTAGAAATTTGGAGGCACAAGTGGGTCAGCTGAGTAAGAGAGTTACTGAAACTCCTCCTAGCACTCTCCCAAGTGAGGAAGACCTCATGGGACGTCTACTGACCACTAGGGAGTTCCCCTCTGAGGAAGCAAGGGAATCTGAGGTTCATACAGAGACCATAGAGATTCTATTGAACCTACTTCTGCTATTCATGAGCTCTAATGAGTATTCTTCCTCTGAATAGGATGAAGATATTACTGAAGAGCAAGTTGCTAAGTACCTTGGAGCAATCATGAAGCTGAATACCAAGTTCTTTGGTAATGAGACTTGGGAGAATGAACCTCCATTGCTCATTAATGAACTAAACACCTTGGCTCAGCTAAAGATACCTCAAAAGAAACTGGACCCTGGAAAGTTCTTAATACCTTGCACCATTGGCACCATGACCTTTGAGAAGGCTCTGTGTGACCTGTGGTCAAGTGTAAACCTCATGCCACTATCTGTAATGGAGAAACTAGGGATCTTTGAGGTACAAGCTGCAAGAATCTTACTAGAGATGGCAGACAATTCAAGGAAACAGGCTTATGGACTTGTAGAGGATGTCTTAGTGAAGGTTGAAGGCCTTTACATCCCTGCTGACTTCATAATCCTGGACACTGGGAAGAATAAGGATGAATCCATCATCCTTGGCAGACCCTTCCTAGCCACAGCAAAAGCTGTGATTGATGTTGACAGAGGAGAGTTGGTTCTTCAAGTGAATGAGGACTACCTTGTGTTTAAGGCTCACGGATCTTCTTCTGTATACATGGAGAAGAAGCATGAAAAGCTTCTCTCAATACAGAGTCAAACAGAACCCCCACATTCAAACTCTAAGTTTGATGTTGGGAGGCCCCAACCATGCTCTGAATATTTGTGAAGCTCCATGAGAGCTCACTGTCAAGCTATTGACATTAAAGAAGCGCTTATTGGGAGGCAACCCAATTTTTATTTTCCAATTTCCATTGTTATTTTATGTTTTCTTTAGGTTGATGATCATGTGGAGTCACAAAAACAACTACAAAAATCAAAGCAAACCCAAAAACAGCATTAAAAATAGCACACCCTGGAGGAGGAGCTTAACGCCAGTAAGGGTAGCAGAATGGGCGCTAAACACCCAGTTTGGCACCAATCTGGGCGTTTAACGCCAGAAAATGGCACCAGACTGGCGTTTAATGCCAGAAAAGGGCACCAAGTTGGCGTTCAACGCCAGAAAGGGAAGAAAAGCTGGCGTTAAACGCCAGAAATGGGCGGCAACCTAGCGTTTAACGCCAGGATTGGCACTAGGAGGGCGTTTACACACCAAAATGGTGCAGGGATGAGAAATCCTTGACACCTCAGGATCTGTTGACCCCACAGGATCTCCACCTACCTCAACTCACTCTCTCTCTTCTTCATACCTCCCCATACCACCCTTCCCCAAATATCCCTCACCAATCATCTCCATCTCTCTTCCCCAACACCTCTTCACCACTCACATCCACCCACTCTTCCCCCAAAAATCCCACCTACCCCACCTTTCAAAATTGAAAAACTTTCCCTCCCAAACCCAACCCTCACACACGAACCCTACCCCTCTATCCACTCCTATATAAACCCCTCATCCCTCCTTCATTTTCACACATTATACATACTTCTTTCCCCCCTGGCCGAACCACTCACACCTCTCCATCTCCTCTATTTTTTCTTCTTCTTCATCCCTTCTTTCTTCTTTTGCTCGAGGACGAGCAAACATTTTATGTTTGGTGTGGAAAAAGCATCACTTTTTGTTCTTCTATAACCATTTATGGCACCTAAGGCCGGAGAAACCTCTAGAAAGAGGAAAAGGAAGGCAAAAGCTTCCACCTCCGAGTCATGGGAGATGGAGAAATTCATCTCAAAGGTCTATCAAGACCACTTCTATAAAGTTGTGGCCAAGAAGAAGGTGATCCCTGAGGTCCCTTTCATGCTCAAAAGGAATGAGTATCCAGAGATCCGACATGAGATCCGAAGAAGAGGTTGGGAAGTTCTCACCAACCCTATTCAACAAGTTAGAATCTTAATGGTTTAAGAGTTCTATGCTAACGCATGGATCACCAAGAACCATGATCAAAGTGTGAACCCGAACCCATAGAATTGGCTCACAATAGTTCGGGGAAAATACTTAGATTTCAGTCCGGAAAATGTAAGGTTGGCATTCAACTTGCCTATGAAGCAAGGGGATGCACGCCCCTACACTAGAAGGGTTAACTTTGATCAAAGGTTGGACCAAGTCCTCATAGATATATGTGTGGAATGAACTCAGTAGAAAAGAGTCTCCAAAGATAAGTTGGTTCAATTGAGAAGGCATGACCTTAAACCCGTGGCTAGAGGATGGTCAACGCTCTATTATTCCTACTAGCAACCGGTCCGAAGTAACTGTGGATCGGGCCATCATGATCCATAACATCATGATTGGAGAGGAAGTGGAAGTTCATGAGATTATACCTCTAGAACTATACAAGATTACTGACAAACCTTCCACTTTAGCAAGGTTAGCCTTCCCTCATCTCATTTGTCACCTATTTTAGCTGGAATTGTCATAGAGGAAGACATCCTCATTAAAGAGGACAAGCCCATCACTAAAAAGAGGATGGAGCAAATAAGAGAGCCCACTCATGGACCTCAACAAGATCATGAGGAAGTCTCTCATCAAGAAATCTCTGAGATGCCTCAAGGGATGCATTTTTCTCCACACAACTATTGGGAGCAACTCAACAGCTCTTTGGGTGATTTGAGTTCCAATATGGAGCAACTAAGGATGGAGCACCAAGAGCACTCCATTATTCTTCATGAAATTAGAGAGGATCAAATAGCCATCAGGGAAGAGCAACAAAGGCAAGGAAGAGACATAGAGGAGCTCAGGCATTCCATTGGATCATCAAGAGGAAGAACTAGCCGCCATCACTAAGGTGGACCCATTCTTTAATTTTCTTGTTCTTATTTTTCTGTTTTTCGATTTTTATGCTTTATGTGTTATCTATGTTTGTGTCTTCATTACATGATCATTAGTGTCTAGTGTCTATGTCTTAAAGCTATGAATAATTCCATGAATCCTTCACTTTTCTTAAATAAAAAATGTGCCTAATTACAAAAGAACAAGAAGTACTTGGATTTCAAATTTTATCTTGAAATTAGTTTAATTATTTTGATGTGGTGGCAATACTTTTTATTTTCTGAATGAATGCTTGAACAATGCATATTTTTATAGTGAAGTCTATGAATGTTAAAATTATTGGCTCTTGAAAGAATGATGAACAAAGAGAATTGTTATTGATAATCTGAAAAATCATGAAATTGATTCTTGAAGCAAGAAAAAGTAGTGAAAAAAACTGGCGAAAAAAGAAAAAAAAAAGAGAAAAAGAAAAAGCAAACAGAAAAAGCTAATAGCCCTTTAAACCAAAAGGCAAGGGTAAAAAGGATCCAAGGCTTTGAGCATTAATGGATAGGAGGGCCCAAAGGAATAAAATCCTGGCCTAAGTGGCTAAATCAAGCTGTCCCTAACCATGTACTTGTGTCATGAAAGTCCAAGTGAAAAGCTTGAGACTGAGTGGTTAAAGTCGTGATCCAAAGCAAAAGAGTGTGCTTAAGAACTCTGGACACCTCTAACTAGGGATTTTAGCAAAGCTGAGTCACAATTTGAAAAGGTTCACCCAGTTATGCGTCTGTGGCATTTATGTATCTGGTGGTAATACTGCAAAAACAAAGTGCTTAGGGTCACGGCCAAGACTCATAAAGTAGCTGTGTTCAAAAATCAACGTACTGAACTAAGAGAATCAATAACACTATCTAAAATTCTGAGTTCCTATAGATGCCAATCATTATGAATTTCAAAGGATAAAGTGAGATGCCAAAACTGTTCAGAAGAAAAAAGCTACTAGCTCCGCTCATCTAATTGGGACTAATTTTCATTAATATTGTGAGATTCATTGTATATTCTCTTCTTTTTATTCTATTTTGTTTTCAATTGCTTGGGGACAATTAACAATTTAAGTTTGGTGTTATGATGAGCGGATAATTTATACGCTTTTTGGCATTGTTTTTAGGTAGTTTTTAGTATGATTTAGTTAGTTTTTAGTATATAATTATTAGTTTTTATGCAAAAATCACATTTCTGAACTATACTATGAGGATTCAACTCAAAGCTACTAACTCCGATGGAGGGTATACAGATACTGTTCCCATATGAAGCAGTAGTGGGGTTGGCATATGACCCCAGAGTCCTTATGGACTGTTCATTTCCACTTAGGTCCATGATGGAGAAAGGGAGATGATGTGGATTTATTTTATTTATTTTATTATAAAAAAGTAATTTTTGAAATAATAAAATAAAATAAAATAAAATAAAATAAATAAAATTAAAATTAAAAAAATATTTTAAAAATTTTCGAAAAAAAGGAGAGAAAAAGTGGTTAGGATATTTTTGAAAAAGATGTGATTTTTTTTAATCTTAAAAGGATAAGATTTTGAAAATTTTTGAAATTGAAATCTGAATTTATAGAAAATTTCAAAAAATTTGCTTGAAAATAGTTAGAGAAGATAATTTTTTGATTTTTGAATTTTATGATGAAAGAGAAAAACATACAAAAGACACAAGACTTAAAATTTTTAGATCTAATGTTCCTTGCTTTCAAAAATTTTGGAGGAAAAACACCAAGGAACACCAAACTTAAAAATTTTAAGATCAAAACACAAAGAAGACTCAAGAACACTTTGAAAATTCACAAGAACAACAAGAACAAAAGAAAGAACACCAAACTTCAAAATTTTTTTGAAAACCAAATTAAATTTTCGAAAATTAAAGAAAATTAACAAGAGAACACCAAACTTAAAGCTTGGCACAAGATTCAATCAAAGAAAAAATTATTTTTGAAAAAGTTTTAAAAAGAAGATACCCAATTGCCAAGAACATAAGCCAACGCTCTAGCCAACTGAGCTATAAATTTAATGTGTTTTAAAAAGGTATTTAATAAATATTTTTTTTTTTTGAAAACTAAAAATTTGAAAAAGCACAAGAGAAACAAGAAAAGACACAAAACAAGACAAACCAAAGATCAAACAAAAAAAATTGACAAGAACAATTTGAAGATCAAGGAAAAACAAGAACACGCAATTCGAAAAATTGAGAGACAAAGAAAAGCATGTAATTGACACCAAACTTAGAACATGACACTAAACTCATAAAAAAACGAAAATTTAATTAAAGAAAAATAATATTTTTGAAAAATTTTTAAAAGGAATAATAGAAGATGCAATCCTAGTGACTCTAAACCAAAAAGACAAATTTTTCCTAATATAAGTAACAAGAATCACCGTCAGTTGTTCAAACTCAAACAATCCCCAGCAACGGCGCCAAAAACTTGGTGCACGAAATTGGAAATCACAATTCTTCACAACTTCGCACAACTAACCAGCAAGTGCACTGGATCGTCCAAGTAATACCTTACGTGAGTAAGGGTTGAATCCCACGGAGATTGTTGGCTTGAAGCAAGCTATGATTATCCTGTAACTCTTAGTCAGGATATAATATCAATAATGATTCTTAGTTTTAATTGTAAAAAGTGAAAGGGCATAAAATAAATAATTGTTACGCAATAATGGAGAATATGTTGGAGTTTTGGACATGCTTTGTCCTCTGAATTCCTGCAACATAATGCTTTCTCACTTTCATACATGCAAGGCTCCTTCCATGACAAGCTGTATGTAGGGCATCACTGTTGTCAATGGCTACTTCCCATCCTCTCAGTAAAAATGGTCCAAATGCTTTGTCACAGCACGGCTAATCATCTGTCGGTCCTCGATCATGTCGGAATAAGATCCCTTGATCCTTTTGCGTCTGTCACTACGCCCAACACTCGCGAGTTTGAAGCTCGTCACAGTCATCCAATCCCAGAATCCTACTCGAAATACCATAGACAAGGTTTAGACTTTTCAGATACTCAAGGATGCTGCCAATGGATTCTAGCTTATACCACGAAGATTCTGATTAAGGAATCTAAGAGATACTCATTCAATCTAATGTAGAACGGAGGTGATTGTCAGGCACACGTTCATGGATTGAGGAAGGTGATGAGTGTCACGGATCATCACCTTCTTCATAGTGAAGCGCGAATGAACATCTTAGATAGGAACAAGCGTGTTTAAATGGAAAACAGAAATAATTGCATTAAGTCATCAAGACGCTGCAGAGCTCCTCACCCCCAACAATGGAGTTTAGAGACTCATTACGTCAAAAGGTACAAAATTCAGATCTAAATATGTCATGAGATACAAAATAAGTCTCTAAAAGTTGTTTAAATACTAAACTGGTAGCCTAGGTTTACAGAAAATGAGTAAACTAAGATTGATAGTGCAGAAATCCATTTTTGGGGCCCACTTGGTGTGTGCTGGGGCTGAGACTTAAGCTTCTCACGTGCCTAGGTTGTTTCTGGAGTTGAACGCCAGGTTGTAACCTGTTTCTGGCGTTGAACTCTAACTTGCAACCTGTTTCTGGCGCTGAACGCCAGACTGCAACATGGAACTGGCGTTAAACGCCAATTTACGTCGTCTATCTTCGCGCAAAGTATGAACTATTATATATTGATGGAAAGCCCTGAATGTCTACTTTCCAACCCAATTAAGAGCGCGCCAATTGAATTCCTGTAGCTCCAAAAAATCCATTCCGAGTGCAGGGAGGTCAGAATCCAACAGCATCAGCAGTCCTTTTTCAGCCTAAATCAGATTTTTGCTCAGCTCCCTCAATTTCAGCCAGAAAATACCTGAAATCATAGAAAAACACACAAACTCATAGTAAAGTCCAGAAATATAAATTTTGCTTAAAAACTAATAAAAATATACTGAAAACTAACTACAACACACTAAAATCTACATAAAATTACCCCCAAAAAGCGTATAAAATATCCGCTCATCACTTGCCATGGAAGGAGCCTTGTGTGCGTGAAGAAGAAGACAGTAGAAAAGCAGAGATTCATATGACAGAGCATCTCCAAAACTCCAACCTGTTCTCCATTATTGAATCACAAGTATCTTTTATTTCATGTTCTTTTATTTTATTGCAAACAAAACCCTTTTCATTGATAATCTCCTGACTAAGAGTTACAAGGTAACCATAGCTTGCTTCAAGCCGACAATCTCCGTGGGATCGACCCTTACTCACGTAAGGTATTACTTGGACGACCCAGTGCACTTGCTGGTTAGTTGTGCAGAATTGCAAGTGTGATTGCAATTTCGTGCACAATATGCCTTGGAGGTTGTACACCCTTCTCAACATCAATTTCAAACTCCTTAGAAGGGGGCTCTGTGACTTGAGTTTCCCATGGAGGTTCCACATCTCCTAAGTCTTCGACCACTTCTTCCTCTTCAACGACTACGGCTTCCTCCAATTGTTCTAATACAAAGTCATGCTGCTCACTGTCCACCGAAGTTTCTAGCTTCTCCTTCATGCTGCGTTCTTCAGTAGATTCTCCACATAAAGCCATGGGGGTTCCTTGAGTGTCCGAACGTCGAGAAGCTAATTGATTTACTACCTAGGTTAAGGCAGTCGTGAATTCTAGTACATCCCTTTTCATCTTTGCTTGCCCTTGAAGAAGACCACAAAGGATGTCATCCATTGGAGATTGGGGTGGATATGAGGGTTTATTACTTGGGAAGAAGGGTTCATGATAAGAGGGTGGTTCCTCACTCTCCATCTTTTCCACTTGTTGCACCACACACTTCAGTTCCTTGTTCTCAAATTGAGATTCTTTAGCGGTGAGAGTTTCGGGTGCCATTTGGCTTACCGCTCGGTCCAATTGACGAAGGGTTGCTTGAAATTGATCCACTATTTCCTTGAGACGATCCCTTGACTCTTGTTCTGCTTGGATATCATAAGTAGGACCATAAGGCTCTTGGATTGATGGATATGGATGCGGTGTATATGGAGGTGGTGATTCTTGGGAGTAATTAGGTTGGAATTGGGGTGGATCTATATATGGTTCATTTAGCTCATAGTGCGGATGGTATGGTGGATAAGGGTTGGGATCATATGGGGGTGTTTGGTGGTAAGGGGCTTGTGAGTATGGTGGTTCAAAGCTATGTTGAGGAAGGGCTTCATAGGTGTATGGTGGTGGTTGTTGATAATCAAAAGAGCGCTCACCATAGCCATTATCTTGATATGCTTCTTGGAATGGCTCTTGGTCATAGTATGTTGGCGGAGGCTGTTGCCAAGAGGGTTGATCAAATCCTTGTGGCTCCTCCCACCTTTGATTCTTCCATCCTTGATGCATGTTCTTATTGTAATCTCCTCTTCCTACAACATGATTTTAACCAAATTCATAACCAAATGGGTGAGAGTTTATAGTAGTAAGAGAAAAATAAAAACAAAACTAATAAAAATAAGCAACCAAGTCCTAAAACTAACAAAAACTAACAAACAAGCAAAACAAAAATAAATATTTACAATAACCAATAATAAGGCACACGTTTGCAATCTCCCGGCAACGGCGCCATTTTGACGATCAGATTCTTGCTAGTATAGAATTTCATAGAAATATAATCACGTTGTAAGTATAGTTTCTAAACCAACAAAAATCCTTTCGTACAAAAGTTTGATTGTCACAAGTAACAAAACCTAATAAAATTTATAACTGAAGTATTCAAACATCGGGTCGTCTTCTCAAGGAGTTGCATGGAGGTGTGTTTTATTATTGGTTATGGAAAAACAGTATTTTTGGATTTTTGAAAGGTTTGAACAAGAGAAATAAATTGCAGGAATTAATAAATCAATAGCTAAGAAACTCTTGGCAATGTATGAAAATTAGAAGTCCTATCCTAGTTATCCTTATCAATTGTGATGAGAATTGCCCGTTGCTCTCACTTAGTCAACCTCTAACTATGAAGGTAAGTCAAGTAGATAAATCAATATGAATCCTCAAGTCCTAGTCAATTTCCCAAAAAAAGAGTAGAGTTAGGGGAATTCAAGTCAATTAGCAACTTCCAATTATCAATTAACAAAAGAGTTTGATAACTCAAGAGTCTCTAATCACTCAACCAAAGCCAAGAATATAGAAAGCTAAATAAAAATCATATGTCTGAAATACCTCAAGTTGCATTAATAAAAGAAATCAAATCTAACATAGAAAAGTTCATAAATTAAATTGGGAAAATAAATAAAAGGAACATTGAACCTGGAAATTGAGAAGTAGAAATCCTAATCCTAAAAGAAATCCTAAATCCTAAAACCTAAGAGAGAGGAGATAGCCTCTCTCTCTAAAAACTACATCTAAACCTAAAATTATGTATATGAGAAGTTGTATCTGTATGTCTTGAGTCTCTGTATGTTCCTGGCTTTATTCTGTGTTTCTGGGCCGAAACTAGGTCAAAACATGGCCCGAAATCGCCCCCAGCATTTTCTGAATTTTCTGCAGATCGCGCATGTCACGCGTACGCGTCGGTCACACGTACGCGTTGTACGCGTACGCGTTGTTTGACGATTTTCCTCTCCACGCGTGCGCGTCAGGCACGCGCTCGCATTGTTGCGCGAACTCCAATCCACGCGTACGTGTCAGGCACGCGTACGCGTCGCTGTGATTTTGTCCAAATCGCCCGCACGCGTCAGCCATGCATGCGCGTCGCTATTCGCTGGTTGTCTCCTTTATTTCTTGTGCTCCTTCTCTTTTTGCAAGCTTCATTTCCATCCTCTAAACCATTCCTACCCTATAAAGCCTGAAACACTTAACACACGGATCACGTCATCGAATGGTATAAAAGAGAATTAAAATACACAATAAAAAGAATTGTAATATCATGCTAATCATATGAATAAGTGGGTAAAGACGTGATAAAACCACTCAATTAAACACAATATAACCATAAAATAATGGTTTATCAATGGTGGTTTTGGATTACCTGTTTATGATAGAGACATCGGAACACTTAATGATGATTATGACTTTTGATGAGTAATGTCTTTGTTTAATTGAAATATTGTTTGTTAAATATTTTTTTTTTTGTAAAATATTTTGTGTTTGTTATTTATATGCGTTTTGATTTTCTTTAGTTATAAATTTTAATATTTAAAATTGTTTATGAACTTTAATGATAAATTATAGATAATTTATTTTGTAAAATTGTCAAATTTTAAATTTTATTAGTTTAAAGATTATTGAACTTAAATATTTAAAATTATATATTAATTTTTTATAATTTTATTTTATATTTAATTAAATCGATCAACTACTGTTGGATTCCGATTAAATTATTGAATCAATTACTTGATAGGTTCGATAATTAATCCGATTGTCACAACCTTAAATATTATCTAATTAAATGTACGTTTAAAATTACTTCATACTAAATTTCAAATACAAGTCAACAACATAAATAACAAAACAATACTTCTGCCGTCTTTTCTTTTTAATGGCTTCGCTTTGGATCCCTCCACACCTCCACAATCAGAATTTTGTGTTAAAATTCTACTTGTGGCTTGTGCTCTCATAAAGAATATATGTCCATGTAATAAATGATTATATTAATAAAAGCCTGATATAAAATCTCAACTATAATAATATATAGTAAAAAATATTAATACTAAAATTTTTTATTTCCACCTCTGTATTTCATATCTATTCCATCTTTTCATTTTATTTATTTACAACATTAATTTTTTGAGTATTTTAGACTTTTAGTTTAACACAAGTCTATCCGGTTAAACTTCTGGAGTTGTTAATTTTTGCAGTTTGATATTTTACCTCTCGCTTCACAAAATCAGACTCCGTAACCTGCCACCCTCTACTCGGATCTTCATCGACATACACCCCTTAACACGCACCCTTTAGCAGCCCAAACCATGCGAACTCTAACCCTCTTTCCCTAAGCCTCCGTCGGCGCTTCTGCTGTCGCCTCCAACGCCGATGACTTGCTCCTCTGCTTCCTCTTTTCCGCCAGATCTGCTCGCCATCTCCTGCGTTGTGCGTGGTTCGAATCTGCTGCAGCACGAGCGTCCTGCCTCCGTCACCCATCGGTGCCGTCGCCGCCACCATTAATTGCAGGTTTTCCTCCTTCTCCTTTCTTTTCTTTATTTGGATTTGTGTTTTCTTATTCCATTTTTTTCTTATTTTTTCCAGCTAGGTTTTCATTTAATTATATCATTGTACCATATTTTTCATTACAAAATTCTTAATCATATCTTAATTAATAAGAAGTATAATGTAGAATAACTGTTTTTTGGCTGGAGTGTGGGTGCTGTTTTGGCTCTATAATGTGTGCTTTGGAGGCTGTGCTTTTCTTAAATTTTGTTGTTCTATCCTTTGAATGTTATGGTATGAGATAGGTGGTTCTAATGCTTCTGCCATGGATTTGGGGGTCTCTGCCCATTGCAATTCTCTGGTCTTATGAATTTTGATTATTGTTCTACCTTGGATGTACACTTGGTTAGGATGGAGCTCTTTTTGTTCTTGTGATTTAGCAGTCAAAGGTTATGTGATTTACCTTGTGTATTATCAATGGCTATGTATTCTTATTGAGAAAATATAGGAACAAACTTTTAGTCAGCCAACATTAACCAACTTTAGTATTTAGGTTTAAAGTTTAGGATTTAAGGTTAAAAGTTTATGATTTTGAGCCTAGAATTTGAGATAGACAAAATAATTTTGAAAAATTGGCTTATGTTGGTTGAAAAAAGTTTATAACTTAGTATTACTCGTTTTCTTTAAAAGAAAAATGAAATGGAAAAGAGGATAAAACTTAGAAGGAAGAAAGAAAAAAGTAAATCTTAAACAAACCTTACAGAGGCTTCTTTCCGGAATAAGGGCTACTAATGTTAGTGAAGAAAAATCAGCACAAGGTAACTCTGTAAAGAACATGGAATGTATCTTAGATAAAGAATATCATATATTGGGTATGTCCTTTCTGATTCAAAATTTGCAACTCTGTTGATGAATTTTGTTGGGAAATTGAAATTTAAAGCACTTTTGCATCTTGGTTTAATATCTTCTTTTTCTTCTTTTTACTTTATATATTTTCTTTTTCTGCTTCGTTAGGGACCAAAAGCAACAATGAGTGTGATTCAGAAGTTTTTCATTGCTTCAATGTTCATGTGGGTTGTCCCTGTTGCAATTCTATACGGTTTTAACAATAATCTGTTTCCTGGTAAGTTTTCATAGTTTTAAGCATTTTTAGTTGTTTCTTTACTGATTTCTCTTTTTTTCAAAGGGGTTGTTGGTTTTGCTTGATAGTTTCATTATCTTACATTTGTTTAAGAGAATGGATGTATATCATTTTCAAGTAAACCCATTTTTTTACTTGTTTTATGTTTTTTTGTTGAAGAGTTTTTTTCTTTTTAGGGTAAAGTACTATTTTGGTCCTCAATGTTTAGGCCAAATCCTAATTTGCTCCTTAACGTTTCAAACGACCTATTTCTATCCCCAAAAGTTTCAAACAGGTTCAATGTTGTTCTATCATTAAATTTGACACTAATAGTTAACGGAATGAGTGATGTGGACATTAATAACGTTACTAAGTCATATCTTCTTCCATGTGTTAGAAAAATCAAAGCCTTCTTGTAACACTTCTTCTCTTCAATTTTCTTTTTGTACAAAACTCCAAATTCTAACAATTAATCATCAATGCTTCAAAATTAAAAGAAAAACTTTTATATTAGTGATCATTAGTGGATCGATTTCACTTACATATTGAAATTGAATGCTATTGGCTCTTCAATATGTAAATTGTATGTGTCAAATTTAATGGTGGGGCAACATTGAAACTGCTTAAAATTTTTTTGGGATTGAAATAGGACGTTTGAGTTTTTGGGACTGAAATTTGACATTCGAAACGTTAAGGACTAAATTAAGATTCGACCTAAATGTTAGGGACCAAAATAATACTTTACCCTTCTTTTTAATTGTCGGCCTGATAAAGAGGTTGGTTATGATAACTCATGAACTCGAAGGGAAATGTTATTGCATCTTAAACAATGCATTAAGTTGGAATTTGCCTTTTTAAAGGCATTCAAAATTTGTAGTCAGTGGCAGTTGATTTTTCTCATTGCCTTCAATTTTTAGTGGTATCTGCAAATTCGAAATATGTAATAGTCATTGCAATTTTAAAGTGCAAGTTAGATGCTTTCTTGTTTCTTATTTATGTTTGACATATAGACCAACAATCATACAAGAAACAACTAATCCATTTTAATGTGTTATTTCATACGATGCTGAGTAACCAAGAAAGCCACATTTATAATAACCAAAGAATGAGAGAATGAATTATCAGAGGGCTTATTCCCCGTTTTTTTTTTCTAGGTGGCATTATTGCATCCTTTGTTCTAGCCAACCCCACCTAGTGGGATAATGGATAAGGCTTTGTTGTTGCTATTGTTGTATTGTTAAGCACATTTGAAATTGTATTTTATCAACATCTTTCCGTGCTTCAAAAACTGACCATATCAACTTAATTCTCAGAACAGAACCCTTGACTCTTGCTATATATTTACTTGTTTATGAACTGTTATCTAAATGTTTCCATTCCAAGACTCGTCAAATATAAAGATCTGTTTGTGTTATTTATTGTGTTCCTTTTCCCTTGCCTTGTGGGAATGGATCTCATTGGTTTTCTTGTTAATTTCATTTAATGTTTCTTGAATGCAATGTAGAGTAGTGTCCCATAATAAAATGTGTAAGATGTAAAACTAGATTACCTTGTTCCCTTTGTGTATCAGGAGCAGACAATTTGTCCCCTTACTCTGTGACACTAGTGAGTGGATTTCTTGCGGTTATATCAGTTAATGTAGTCATAGCATTTTACATATACTTGGCGATGAAGGAACCTGCCGAAAAACACGAGCCAGATCCCAAATTTCTCGCTGAGGCCAAGGCTAGTATGAAGCAGCCTACAACCAATGCTCCGCAATCTTCTGAGTCTCAGAAGAAAGAACAATAGACTGTGTGCTTAGGCAGTTAGCCCTCTTTGTTGTACTGTTCTTCTTAGGAAGGATAGGGGAGAAGGGGATGAAGGGTGAAGGTCCCGAATTGTGCATGCTTGATCATAACTTAGTTATGAAGTTTGCATATGATCCATGTTGTGCAAAATCTGTTTTATTCTGACAGTATTTTATGTATCTCCTAATCAATTTGCCGCTCCATTGCCCAGGGTATTGACAATTGTTATTTCTTGGTTATAAAAATTTTTATAACTAGTATTTTTACCCATAATAACATTACGTGAATATAAATTTTTTAAAACTACGGTCCACTTTATTCTGATAGTATAGATTATGCATGGTACGAAAGATTTATAAAATCAAATTATGTTTACAAAAAAAAGTCATAAGTTGATAAAAGTCTCTGACTAAGAAGATTAAGGTATCTGTAGATAAAAATCAAATAATAAGATTTTTAGTTATTATTTTTATATGAAAAAAATCTAATTTTTTTATTAATAATTAATTTTAACATTCGTTATTTAAAATTTAAAATAATTTAACATGTATATTTTTACATTTAATTAGGTATTAAATTTATTGCATAAATAGAAATAATTAATTTTTATATTTGATATTTAAAAATAATTTTTTTTCTATGTATATAAAAATATAATTAGATATTAGTATAAAAAAAATTATACTGATAGTTATAAAATTAACTCATCTATAATTTTTTAAAACAATTTAATCTTGATTTTAACTTTTAATTGTAACATTAATATTCTCTTCAAATTATATGTAATAAATATTTGAAAGAAAAAAAATATAGATTAAAAAGATAAGCGGTAAAAATTTAAAATTAAATAAAAAACTAAAAAAATGTATATAATAATATTAATAATAATAATAATATTTTTTATATGAATTATATTATTTTGTTAATTTTACTTTATGTAAAACAAAAAGATAGAAAAATAGAAAACGAGAGAAAAGAGAGAAAAAAAATAAAGAATGAGAGTGAGAGTGAGAGTTTGTTAATTATTTTAGAAGAAAAAATTTTATTTTAATTGTAAAAAAATATCGGATGACATATTTTGAATTATCAAATTATCAATATAAAATATAAATTATATATAGAGTAAAAATAGTAGAGAGAATAGAAAAATGGAGAGAAGTAGATGAGAGAATTTAAGAAGGGAGTTTATTAATTTTGAAGAAAAAATATTTTTTCTCAATTTTAATAAGAGAGTGTCATGTGACACATTTGATTATTAAATTAGATAGTAATAAATAATACATAATATAGGTATATTTTAATTTTAATTTTAATATTTTAATTTTAATTTTAATACAATTAATGAATGTCATGTTGTACATTTTGATTGGAAATTAGTAATTAGTTATTGATATTGATATTGATATTGATAATGATATATAAAATAGATAGAGTGGTTGAAGGAAATAGAGAAATAGAGAAAGGAAGAGGGAAGATAAGAGAACTCTTTAATTTTGGAGGAAAAGATTTGATTTCAATTGTAATGAGAGAGTGATATGTGGCACATTTTGGTTGTAAAATTAGAAAGGATGGAGAAAGAATTCTTTAATTTTGTAGGAAAAGATTTAATTTCAATTACAATGAGAGAGTGACATGTGGCATATTTTGGTTATAAAATTAGTAAAGAATTTTTTTTAATTTTGAAGAAAAAAATTTAATTTTAATTACAATGAGAAAGTGACATGTGACATATTTTAGTTGTAAAATTAGATATATATTATAGATTTAAATTGTATTTTGTTGTTAATAATTGATATTGATGTATATAGTTAAAAGGGACGAACTATTTTAATATTACAAAGTTAATTAAATATTTGTATTGCCATTTCTCCAAAGATGATTTTTTTTTTTTTAAAATGAAAACCATGTAGTGTTTCATCTGAAATAAGTATTATTTTTAAAAAATTTTTGTGATTGGCATCTTTTCAGTTCAACATATTTATTAAAAGAGTCCCGTTAGGGAGCTAATAAGGTATTTGTACAATGTGTACAATGGGTTATTTATTTTAAAAATTACCTACAAAATAATAAATTTAAAAATTCTTATTCAGTTATTTCACATCAAATTTCAAATTTTAAATTAAAAAAAATCTCATTAGTTATTTCAAAAAAATAACCATCTGAAATCCTCCAATACTCTTTTCTTTTTCAATCGGTGGCTATTCCACCTTCATCAATAATCATTCTATTTCACCATCGCTACTTGGCTTGCCACACGCCACTCACCCTTAATAAAAATAACCATCCACTTAAGAATAAAAATAATCATCTTATACCTAATGAATTGAACATCTAATATATTTTAATTATATATAACTAAACTCAATCCAATCAAAATAATCATCTACATAAAAATAAAATAACCATCTGCATACCTACTAAAATGACCATCCTAAATTGACCATTAAAATAGAAGAAGAAGATGAATAAATAGAAGAAACTATTATTGTGGTGAAACATAATTTTGGAATGACTAGTCATGACAAAAGCAGCACTGTTGTGAAGCATAGGGCTCAAATCATGAAAGAAGTAACCATGCTTGGATCCGAAGAAGAAGAGCATGGTGGTATCATCGGTGAGAAGAGACTTGAAGAAATGGGAGAAAGCGAAGGCGCATCGGAGGAGGTGAGGACAGTATCGGGAAGAAGGCACACACCGGCTGCAACGGAGGCGCTGGACCTCTGGGTTGCTGCGGTGCCGTTAGTTTGACCCACATAATATATGCGTCCTCCTTTGGCGGTGGCCTGTGCGGCAACAGCGCCAGTCGAAACAGTGTCGGCGCGATTTTCAATGGCGCTGGTGACCGTGACGTTAGTGTACTGGCGAGACTCCATGAAAAAGACATAGAACACTGATAAACCGTATTGAGAGAGAGAAGTGAGAGAGAGAGAGAGGTAGTTTATTTATTTCCAAAACCGACGATAATCCTAATATTTAATTTAAATTTCAAATTATAAAAACTATTTAAAATTAATTAGTTGTCTATAATTTAAAATTAATTAATTATTTATCAAATATTTTAAATTTTAAATTAATCCCATTATATGTATTGTACAATAGCTCTATTATCTTCTCATACTTTCCCTTATTAAAAAGTTATCTTATCCATTTTACCATGTTGGCTTCAATGCATTTTTAGTTTGATTAATGCTTTATCTATAAGTAAAGAGAGAATTTGATAATAATTTTGTAATTCTAAGAAGAAAGGAACAAAAAATGGAAATTGCATTGGGGAGATTGAAAAATAACAAATAAGTGAAATAACACTTCGCTTAGTTGACGTGCCTACGTGTTAAATATATTTTAGTTACGACACTTATTATCATTTGTCTGAGATGCATATCTTCTGTGTCCTGCCAGCCATGTCTTCGAGTTACCAGCATTGCTCGAGAGGGTCTTCTTTCATGACACCTACATGAGCTTAGTGTGCATCACGAATTCCTGGTTTGCTTGTCATTTCTCTCCTGTAAATAGAGTGTGACATTGAGATGACTTGAGTTGCTGTTGGAAGCACGTATTAAGCCTAAGATTTGTTATGTAATTCTTTACCTAGCGGTGGTTACGTTACGTATTTCACGTTTATTGCTATATGATAGATATGAGTTACATTACTTCCTCCATGTCCAATTCTCCATGTACCCTCTTTACAATTTGCCCATCAAATTAACCATTCAGTGTGAATATCTGGGCCTGAGGACCCAAGTCTTTGTTTTCTCAGATTTTCGTGTCATGGTGTTAAGAGACAGCAGCAATCCTCGATTAATCGATTTGCATATCAATTACTTACTATATAAATCATTATTTTCTTGTTAAATAACGCCAAAAATTTTGGAGGATAAAATTTTGTTATGTTATTCGGTTGTATTGACTATTGACTTTATCATTTAGAAAGGTACCTTACATCATTAGTTAAACTTAATTCTAGTTTTGATCGTGCTGTCATGTAAAATAGACCGAATTTCAGTTTTGATCGTGCTGTCAAGTAAAATAGATCGGAAAAGCCCTTGCCGTTGACTTTATCGGTTGTATGGCACTTGTTTTACATCTTTCAAATTTTCAATACACTGCATCGTCCACTTTTCAGTCTACTCACTTTTGACTTTTGAGAGGTTGGGAACCTGTCATGTTAACGTTAAATTATGAAACTTAAAACTATATAAATTGGGGTATATTTTGAATGACCTATATGCTGGTTGGGTTGTGCTACGCTGTCGAAGTAAATTTTTCTCAACAACTGCTAAGATGAGGTGTCAACAAGGTGAGTTGAACGCGTCGTACTGTTTTACTTGCAATCGCAGATAAGGACTGAGGGAGTAGCAGCAGGTGCAGGATTGTCTCAGTTTGTTTTGGATTAATTACTTAATAAAATATATTAATTTAGAAGCATGAACACATGATTAAGAAAGATAATATTTTTGTTTATAAATGATATTTTTTTTTATTTGTAAAATATATATTTTTTGTAGTTTTTAAAAAGCCTTCTCTTTAATCTATTTTAAATTTTGTGTCAATTAATGTTAATTTTATCCATTTTTAAAAAAATAAATTTTTTTTATAAAAATATTTTTTAGTAAAAAGATTTTATTTTTTGTCATTAAATTTTGCTTACTAAAATACTGTATAATAAATTATTTTTTATTAATTAAATTATGCTTTTCTAAGATATCTTTCAATAATTTTTTAATTATTAAACAGTAATTTTATCAAAATTTTCGTTAAAAATTACTTTTATATTTTACTATTAATTTTTTGATATCAATATATATTATTTTAACATTAAATAAAAAAAATATTACCATTGTTAATATATATAACAATTAATATATATTGATATCGAAAAATAATTTTATCAAGATTTTTTTTTTATTTATGATTTTTGTAAGACCCCTAAATTTTTAAAAATTATTAATAAATTATTTATGATGTATTATATTTATTTAAGACTATATTTTAGAGATTTTTATATAAAAATTGAATAAACTCCTATTTATTATTTAGAGTTCTTATAATTAAAAAATAATGAGTATTTTATATGCCTAAATTTTAATATATAGATTTTTAACCTTATTTTATAAATGAAAGAGAATTAATCTAATTATAATCAATTTTTGTTGAATTAGTATTTATTCAAAAATAGATTTCAAGTTGATAATAAAATGGTATTTTAAAGATAATCATTTTATATTAAATTTTAATTTGAATTATTACTTAACCCTATTATCTTATTAATATTTTTATACAAATCCTAATTTTTTTTTTACACAACATAACCCTAACTTTAATTTTTTTATTTCCCTTTCCCAGCTGCTATTACCCTTCCCGTTTCTTCTATTCTAGAAACCCCAAACAGAGGGAAAAATCAAAAGGGAAAAAGACAGAAAAGAAAGAAGGAAAGAAAGGGAAAGGAGGGAGGGAAGTCGCAGGAAGAGAAGGAGGGGGAAGAGGAAGGGCAGCGCCGGCAGACATCACTGCCGTCGTGCCGCCGTAGAGAGAGAAAGAGCGCAAAGAACGGAGAAGCAGGAGAGGAAGAAGGGCGTCGACGTTGTTGCAGAGAGGGAGACGTGAGAAGCTGCCAAACTCCACTGGTGTCACGAAGCCGTTGATGTCGTGCTCCGTCGCCGTCGCCTCAGACTGTCGTCGTCACCATCGCACCGCTCCTGTCGAGCCACCGCCGAGTCGGGAGATTGAGACAGAGAATGAATGACACAGAGAAAGGGAGAAGCGCGACAGATGAGAGGGATGGAAGCGTTCTCGTTACCATTTTCTCATCTATTCGCCGCCACTGGGGTTTGACGCTACCACGCCGTCTTAGAGACTCTGCCGTTGCTGAGAGTCCTTCGCAAGAGAAAGGGGACGGCGAGAGAGGATGAAGTGGGTCCTTCGCTGCTGCCATGACCGTTGTTGAGTTGCAAGCTGTTGCTGGAAGCATTGGTGGAGATGTTGCCGTTGCCAAAACCACCGCAGAGGTTGTTAGGACTGCTGCTTGTGTGGCTACGCCATGGTGGTTATAGCTGCCGTCACAGTCACCGCCCAAATACCCTGAAATTTATATTGTCTTGCCCCCAATTCAATGTTATTTCTACATTTGATTTCATCAAATTCGAATCCTACAGCAACCATTGTCATTACCGTAGGAAAATTGACGCTGCTGCAAATTAGGAAGAAAAGGAGATTGTCACGTTTAAATTCCACGATTTTGGTTAATTGAGGTAGGGGTTTTTCTTAAAATATATTTTATATTACAGAGTTGTTATAAATAGATATTAATGCAAAAATATATACTTCTGTGATTATATTTGTCCTGTTGATGTGATGGTTTGTTAGACTGAATTATTGATTGCTTGAGTGGTATACGGTTGTTGATAAAAAAATTGTTTGAAAAGTTATTTACTTAATTATTATGAAAGGTGGTTTTTCTTGGTTTTGAAGTTATTTAGTAATGTAAATGAATTGATTTTGAAAATAATTTGAGATATGAAAATAAATTGATTCTGGAAGTGGTTTGATTTTGAGTTAGTCTAATTTTATAAATGATTTAATATTTGAGCTGGTTTGATTTTAAAAAGAGTTTTATTATTAGAATTAGTTCGATTGGAAAATAATTTGATATTGAAACTAGTTAAATTTTGGAAAATGATTGAGATTTAGAAATGGTTGAGAAATGTTTGGATGAGACCAAAAAGGGTAGCGAAGTCCAAGTTTTAAAGGAGATGCTGCCGAAATTTTATAAAAATTGGAAGATTCATTTGAGGTAATTATTTAAAAAGATTTGGTTTTAAAAATTGTATGTTTCAAGTTTGATTTATTTAGAAAAGAAAGAATTATGTTTTGAATTGAGATTGTGGATGTACGGAATGGAAAGAAGGATGATGAGGATTGACTTTAAAATATGATTTTTGATTGAATTTGGAAATGAGATATGGATTGACGAATGATGATGTTATTAAGAATGACTTAGATATTAATGAATGTATGAATGGTTTATAATGAATTTGAAAATGAAATTATTTTTGAGCTTGACATGGCAAGGATCGTGGTGATTTACCGCTTGTCCAGTGTCGATATATTGTGGGGATCGTGGTTATTTCCCGCCCACGCGTGTGTTGTTTTCCAATTGAAAATATCTGTGGGGATCGAGGTGGTTTATCGCCCACAGATGGTGGGAATCGAGGTGGTTTACTACCCACCAAGTGAGGATCGTGGTACTGTACCGCTGACCAATTTTTAAGAGGACGATGCCTGGGTTAGCTACCGGACATGTCGGGTTGGCTATATAACCGACAAATGAGCTCATTAGCCATATGACAGGCATGCATCATATGCATTTGTATGTTTTGCTTGGGTTTGAATTTGTTTTGGCTTGCCTAATTGCTAAACTGTTCTTAACTGCTACCTGAACTATTTGCTGTAACTGCTACCTAAATCTGTGTTTTCCTTGTCTGTCTTGCCTGTGTTTGTCCTGGTGTGCTACATTTGAGAAAGAACTTTGGTGCTGAATTAATGATTGTGTTGATTGATTGCATGATTGGTTTCAAATTGAGATTTTCTTATAAGAAAGGGAAGGTTTTGAACGATTACTTATTGGTTTTAAAAGATTCATCAGACAATGATAATTACTGAGCTTGAAAATAGTTTTCTTATTAAATATCTTCTTATGACAATTTTGAAACTCTGTGGTGAGACCGTGTGGTTAGGTTCTCACTCCCCTACAGCTTTACCTTTTCAGGAATCGGAGGAAGGAGCATTAGGGAGAGTTATACCGCGAACTGGTTTATAGAATGTCATATTAATTAGATAATTTTTTTCTTCCCTCATCTTTCTTATTACAATTTGTAAGAGGGATAGGAGTTGTATGTTTTATATGTATATTATGTTATAAGCTATTATGTAAGAAGTCTTGTATATGAACCTATGCCTCTTTGTTTTTTTTTATGGAAAGTATTTATTTTCGGTTTTGAATGAGGTCAGCGTTACGGTGTCGAGTCAAAGGCTCTTATTTTAATATTAAGTATATAAAGTTAGTCATAATACTTCTTGCTATCAGAGTAACGCAACCGGAAGCATGACATTCTAATAGTGAGGGTGTTACATTTATTGGTAGATATCTGAGTGTGAAGCATTTAAGGTTTAAGATATAGGATTTAGGATCATGTAATTAGAATTTAGTCATTAGGATTTACAGTTTAGAAATTAGGATTTAGATTTAGGATCTAGGATTAATAATTTGAATTTTAGGATTTTGAGTTTAATTTATAGATGATGATAAAGAGTTTAAGATTTAGAGTTGAGCAACTATAGTTTAGCTTTGAGGGTATAAAGTCTAGGAATTACATTTTAGGATTTATCGTTTTAGGTTAGTAGGTTTTATAATTTAGAATTTAAGATTTAGAATTTACGATATAAAATAATAACTAAAAAAATATTGAATAATAGATATTTAAAAGTTATATTTTTTAAATAGTTATGTAAATATATTCAGTTAGTTAATTATCTTTTTTGTCATATTTTTACTTTAGGAAATACATAATAAAAAATTTCATACTTTTATCTTTTTTTTCATACTTTTACTTTAGGAGAATAATTTATTTTTATTAAAGATGTAGTTTGCAAAAAATAGAATTAGAAAATTGGGAGGTATATATTAGACTTAGGTCGATAAACTATATATTTGAAAAGATTATTTTTTTTATGATAATAGTAAATAATAATAAATCTATTGTAATACTATATACATATCATAAATTAGATATTTTTATGTTAACAATAAATAAAAATAAAATAAACTAATATGATACTATACAAAAGATAAATAGTATATGATATATTTTTTATCTTAATAATAAAAAAATAAATCTGTTATGTTACTATACAAATGGTAAATAAAATATTTAATTTTTCATATTTAATATTAAAGTACTTTATGTTGGTAATAAATAATAATAATAAAATTACTGTAATAAAGTACAAATAACAAATAAAATATAATATCTTTTTTATTTTTATTATTATATTTTTCATGTCAATAATAAATTAAATATTATATTTTTTAGGTCTAGTATCATATTTTTTGTCTTAATAATGGATAATTATAAAGAATTTATTATATACACAAAAAAACCATGAATTCAAATAGTTATTTGAGTTAATCAAGGTTATAATAAAAATTGATATTTATTTATTGAATTAAAATTAGTATAAGAAATTGACAAAATGTATTTTATATGAAAAACAAAAATAATTAGTATATAAATAATATATGAAAATATATTTTATTAAATTAGATTACTCATTATTTAATATTGTTTTATTTAGTATTGTTTCAGGTTATAAATATTATTTTGATATGATTCTATTGTTAGTTATAGTTAGTTTTTTATTTATTTTATCTTTTTTAATAGAATGAATAATTTATATTTTAAGAAAATTCCAATGATAAACATAATATACCACTATCATAATTACAAATTTTAACAGAGGTAAACAAATAATATAAAAAAATTTGTGCAAAGCAAAGACAAAGTACAATAAAAAAATATAAGACAAGAATTTGTATAAGGAGAAAAATAAAAATTCTATTAAAAATTATTATATATACAAAAGATGTGAGAATTAAAGAGACTATGAAAAAAAAATAAAAGTCAAACTTGGTAGGAATGAAATAAAAATCAATCAATTGTTGAACGTAATTTTTTTAACATAGAAGATAGAAGTTGTTACATTAACATTAATGTGAGTTTAAGGTTTAGAGTTTAGGATTTATGATTTAGAATTTAGGTTTTAGGGTTTATGGTTGAGAGTTTGAAGTTTAGGATTTTAGATGTAGGGTTTAAAATTTAGGGTTTATAATTTAGGATTTAGGGTTCAGGGATTAATAGGAATGACAATACCACTTGAACTTGTAGGTATCCACTCCATTACTACTCATTCGAGGCAAATTTTTAGCGGGACGGGTACTTGGACGGAGCGGGACGGGGCCGGGCTTAGGTAATACCCGCCCCTATCCGCTCCGGTATATATATAATATATATAATTTTAATATATAATATGTGTAATATATGTAAAATAATTAGTAAAATAATTAATAATATTGTATCATATTTAAAAATTTACTTTAATTTATATTATGTATGTGATGATGATGGTATAAATTTTGAAATTTAATTTTATTTATTGAATTTTAATAATTATAGAAACAGATATGGACGGGATAGATACCCATAAAAATGAATTAGGATTCAACTTTTTACTATTTGCGAATATAAAGGGAGGAAATTTTATGCGAATTGTTATAGAGTGAATAGAGATAAAGTTGGGTAGAGTAAAAATTCGTTCCTACCCGTTCTATTGTAACCCATAAGAATTAGGGTACAGAAAATTTATAATAAATTTTTTTTTTACTTTTATTTAATAAATATATTTCGAACGGCGTTGCTGAAAATTTAGGGTGAATGAATGAAGGGTTTAGGAATTTGTGTTTAGAGTCTTAAAATAACCGTTTTTATTATTTCAGTATAGAAATCATGATGATGAGTATGTATGATGATATAACTTTGTGAAACTTATTTATGTATTTGTGTGTATATATATGATGTAACTTTGGGAATGCGTAGAAAATTTTTTTAATCATAAAAAATTTTCCTTTTTTTTACTATTTGACAATAATTTAAATTAAAAAAAATAAAAATAAAATATATTTAAAATATTAAAAATTGTGGTCTTTAAAATTTTGTAACATTTTAAAGTGTTAGTAAATATTGTATAATTACTAGAAGGAATTATAAGTTTTATTTATTTGAAAAATATAATGTCTAAATTATTTATAAATATGAGACAATATTCAACTCCTCTCTTAAAGAATTAAAATTATGTATTCTCACTTTTTACAGGTTAAGATTTATGGTTGTAGTGTTTATGATGTAAAATTTTTTACGTAAGATTAATAGTTTAAAATTCAGAGTAGAGATTTTAAGATTTAAAATTTTTAATTTATAACGAGTCAATTATATTTATCGTTTTGTAATTAAGTGTAAAATATAATATATAATTTTATAATTTGTAACTAAAATTAAAGTTACTCAGTTAATGAATTAAAATTAAAGAAACTATATAAGTACTTTGGCCATCTAGTGATTTTGATCTTTTGTTTTTTATAAGAAAGTTGAACAACATAGTAAAGAAAGAGTAATTGTTGTTAATAAACAATTTTTTTTTATGTTGGATTAAAATGAAATTATTATTGTTATCGTTATTATGTAAATTTGAATTAAACTTTTTTTTTATGGCGCTGAATGTGATTTATTAAATTATACAATAATTTATATTTCGGTATCGTAATTGCACCAAGAAAATTAGAAATTCATTTAATATTATTAAGCTAATTATTAGGACAAGGGTTTAGAGTCTTAGTTGTGGGTTTAGGGTTAGTGAATTCATCTAATGTAAATTCTAATGGCTAAACTCTAATTACATGACCCTAAATCTTAGATCTTAAATCTTAAATACTTCACACTTAGATATCTAATCCAATAACCATGAAAAAAAATTTTTTAGTAAGATTTTTTTCGATATCAATATATATTAATTGTTATACATATTAACAGTGATAATATTTTTTTTAATGTTAAAATAATATATATTGATATTCGAAAATTAATAATAGAATACAAAAATAATTTTTAACGAAAATTTTGGTAAGATCACAATTTAATAATTAAAAAATTATTGAAAAGTATTTTAGAAAAAATAATTTAATAATTATTTTTTTAAAAATATTTTGATAAAAATATAATTTAATTAATAAAAATAATTTATTAAACGGTTAGTAAGTAAAATTTAATGACAAAAAAATAAATTTTTTGTTAAAGAATATTTTTGTAAAAAATAATTTTTTTAAAAAAAATAGATAAAATTAATATTAGTTAACACAAAAAATTTAAACTGAATTAAAAAAAGAATTTTTTAAAAAATATAAAGGAGGAAAATGTATATTTTATAAATAGAATAAAAAAATATTATTTTATCATATTTTAGAGAAGGGGGATAAAATTTTCTGCTACTACTACTAGTGTATTATTATTATTATTATTATTAAACAGCATACCCATACCATTAACAATAAAAACAGACAAAAATATTATCTTTTTTGAACATGTGTTCACCTTTCTAAATTAATATAGTTTATTACGTAATTAATCCAACACAAACTGAACAATCTTACACCTGCTGCTACTCCCTCAATCCTTATCCGCAATTACAAATAGTACCACGCGTTTAACTCACCTTGTTGACACTTCATTTAGCAGGTGCTGAAAAAATTTTACTTCAGTACCGTAGCACAGCCCTTATTCCTTAGAATGAAACGTTCAATTATTAAAATTGGTAGATGAGATTGGAAGCTTTTATTAAGAGAACATGGCTGACATGTGAGTATACAAAATGAGCTGTGTAATTTTTTAATAAGGCAAAGTTTTCCTGTATAGATGGCCTATTAACTTCTACAGGTATAAATTTATGGTGGCAGCTTATGGTTACAAGAGGAAGAGGCGAATTTAGGGGGGACTAGCAAAATGATTGAGTTTTAGACTCCCTCAAGGATTAGTTGGCAAGTTACAGAGGTAGCCATTAGCAAGTGAGGACTGGTGCCCCCTTACTCCGCACTATATGAGGATAATGAGTTTCAAAACGAAAGGAGTTGACCTCAGATTGACAAATGTTCCTCTCATCCTCAGTCCGATTTTATACTTAGGCTTGTGCGCCCTTAAAGGAGTACAGATAGAGTTGGGGCTTTTGCGGCATCTCTATAGTCTTTCTGAATTTTTGTAATTTAAAAAATATTTGATATGATGTCTAAAATTTTTAACAATATATCTTTTAGTATAACAGTTGAAAAAAAATATTTTATACTTTAAAACATGAATTCAAATTGCATTTCATATATTTAAAAAAATTTTTTTGTTCTTTCAAATTTTTCTTTCTTTTTTGTAATTCTTCCATTTATTATCATATGAAAATTCTTTAGTTTTTATAATAATTCCTAATTGAATTTTCTTTTGTTCTTTTAATTTTTTTTGTAATTCTTCCATTTATTATCTTATGAAAATACTTTAGTTTTTATAATAATTTCTAATTGAATTTTCTTTTGTTCTTTCATTTTTTTTTGTAATTTTTCCATTTATTTTCATATGAAAATACTTTAGTTCTTATAGTAATTTTTAATTGAATATAATAAAAAAATATATACATAAAAATAAATTAAATTAAATTTTATTTTTTATAATATTAAAATAAGAATATACTAAATAAATTATTTATTAATATAAATATATCTTACATATTATATTCACTAATTTATTTTAAATACATATATTAAAAGTATTAGAGAAATAAATTTATAGTATTAGAGAAATAAATTTATATTATTTATGTTATATCTTTTATAATAAGGATAAAAATTAAAATTTTATGAAAAAAACTTTGATATGAATAAAATTTTTTAAAATTAATTTTAGTTTAAAATAATATTAAAATATACAATTATTTTGTTTATTAAAACTTTCAACTTTAATATGACCTTTTTAATCTTCTGAATGTTTTGAAGCATTACTAGAGGAAGGACAAGCTACTTTATAGTGTTTATTCACGTGATGAGAGGTTATTGTATTGGTAATTAATTTTAATACAATAAATTACTGGATGTTTAATAATGGGCGCCATTGGACTAACATAGTTTTGTCCTTTCTTAACAATAAAAAGGACTGTTTTATAGTTTACAAAAGGGGCCCGTCCCAAAAAAAAAAAAAAAGGTTTACAAAAGGGGGGTATAGATGAAGTAACTTGATGTCTTTGGTTTTGTTTTCCTTTTCGGCATGCTCTTAGTCTCAGCCTTTCAGACAAGTTGCTATAGAACCCACTAGGTTTGGTTTTCTTTAAAGTGGTTTTCCAAACCGTAATGCCCATGAATTCTAATATTATGCATATTTCTCTTGTAATACAAAATATATATATATATATATATATATTTCTTTTGTTGTTAAATATACGATGAATATTTATATAAATATATTTTTTAAATACGTAAATAGATATTTTTAAATAATTTATTTATAAATTAAAATTTTATAAAAAAACAATTAATATTTGTGATTTAAATTATATAAACAATTTTATCAAAATAATATTTTAAGCATACACTTTTTAGTATTTATTTATACATTTTTTATTTATATTATATCTTAGCAATAAGATGTTCAAATAATATTTCATTATTTATTCATAATTATGTGTTTTTTTTTTCTTTTACTTATACTATATGTATAATAATCTGTTCAAATAATATTTAATAATATAAAGAGTTTGCAATTCTATAAGAGACGAAGAATCAATTTTTTTACAAGTTTTATATACTTGATTTCTTTTAGATCCAAATAAATATAACAGAAATCAAACTTCATTATTTGATTTGCTATTATAAAATTTTTATTTTGATTTAAAATGATTCCTTAAATTAATATAACTAAAATTAACTATAGAATCACGTAGCAAATAAGTTAAAACTTGTTTTGATTTGATATGCCCTTATGTCTCTATAAAGAATTTTTTATTTAAACTTCTTATTTTGAGGTTCACTTTAATTTTTTTTGGGATGCATTTCGTTATTTTCTGTAACCTCACTTGATTGCAATACAAGGCATTTTTTTTTTTATTTTTCGTAGATATTGTTTATGTCGTTTGTTCTTTTTTAGCATAGTTGATAAATTCATATTTTACAATTATTTTTTATTTGAAAAGAGTAAATTTGATCAATTTACTTTATATTTATTTCTTGAAATGGTATGTTTCTATGAATATCTTTTTAATTGTGTTTAATTGTAAAAAAACATACTTTTTATGCTTAAAATTATCAACTTTAATTTATTTTTGTCCCATTTCATACCTTGATGAGTTTGTTGAGTAATTTTAGGTTTAGAAAGCAAGAATTGCTTGAAAAAATGAAGAAAAAACATGTAAAAATGGAGAATCCTTGAAAAAATGAAATTTTGAAAAAATCTGCTCAGTTGTGTGTACGCATGCCTCATGCGTACTCATTTTTTGAAAAATCGTCAATTTGTGTGTACGCATCCCTGATGCGTACACATGACTCCAATCACTTATTCACTTAAATGAACACGTGGATCGCGATTTCAGGCCAATTTTGAGCCTAATCCAACTCATTTCTAAAGCATTTGAAGGCAAGATCAAGGGAGAATCAACCAAGTAGTGTTAGAGTGGTGTTAGTTTTTATTATGTTTTAGGGTAGAATTCTAGATAGAGAATCTCTAATTTTTCTCTAGAAATTAAGATTTCTTAGTTTAATTTCTTCTTAGTTTTAGGTTTTGATCATTATTTTAATTTAGTCTTCTGTATATTTTCATGTTCTAGCATCCTAATTTGTCTAGTTTTATTTTTTAGTTCCTTTATTTTGTCAATTTTGGTTTATGAACTCTCTTGTTTAATTCCCAATTTCCTTTAACGCAGTTGACGTTTTTCATGTTTATTGCTGCATCTTCGAATTGTTGTTATTGATTTCTTGCTTTGGTTAGTTATAGTCTTTATTAATTATCGTAAATGATTATGCTTTCCTTTTATACCTTCCAAGTGTTTGATAAAATGTCTCTTTCAATTATAGAGAAGATTTTACACTCTTAGCTTGGAATTAAGGACTTAGGTGACCTTGAGTTATTGATGTGCAATATTGATTAGTGATTTAGGGTTGTTGGTTGATTTTGTTTTCACTCACGCTAGTCTTTCACTAAGCTAATTAGTGAGTTAGCTAGGATTTGTGGATTAAGATCAATTATACTTATTTGACTTACTCTCGATGTTAGGGTGATGAATGTCCAAAAGCATAGGTTTGAATTTTCACACTAAAAGTAGGATTTGTCCGTTGCAAGTATAGTCCAAACCCAACCATTGATCATTAATCAAATGTAAATTCAAAAGATGTCACGATCAAAACACAATAACCGGGAGTTTTAAATCCCGGGTCATCTTTCCTAGGAGTTGCAATGTAATGTATATTATTGGCTATGAGATAAGGGAGTTTGTGAGAGCAAGAAGCAAGAAATGTAAATAGCAAGAAACTACATGAACATGCAAGAAGACTCTTGGTGAGAATTGGGGAATTAAGGATTTCTATCCTAGTTGTGGACCACAAACATGACAATTGTGTGGAATTAATCCCAATTAGTCAATTCTACTTGAGAATTAGTCAAAAGTGCATAATTGATTCCAATCCCTAAATCCTAGTCAACACTAGTGGGTTACTTAGAGTCAAGTGAAACCAAACCAATTAACAATCATCACACAATGCGGAATGGACATCCACAACTCAATTTCACCCAAACATCCAATTTCTCAACCAAGAGTGTGAAAACTAAACATGCAAGAAATTAAACATCAAAGCAATAAAAGTCAAATTAATAAAATGTAAAGAAAAGAAACTTCAAATGCAAGAAATCTCTTGGCAAGTAATTGAGAGCTAAGGTTATGATGAGCGGATAATTTGTATGCTTTTTGGCATTGTTTTTAGTATGCTTTTAGTATCTTTTAGTTAGTTTTTAGTATATTTCTATTAGTTTTTAATTAAAATTCACTTTTCTGGACTTTACTATGAGTTTGTGTGTTTTTCTGTGATTTCAGGTATTTTCTGGCTGAAATTGAGGGTCCTGAGCAAAAATCTGATCCAGAGACTGAAAAGGACTGCAGATGCTGTTGGATTCTGACCTCCCTGCACTCGAAGTGGATTTTCTGGAGCTACAGAAGCCCAATTGGCGCGCTCTCAACGGCATTGGAAAGTAGACATCCAGGGCTTTCCAGCAATATATAATAGTCCATACTTTGCCCAAGATTTGATGGCCCAAACCTGCGTAGCAATCCGGCCTCAGAAATTCCAGCGTTAAACGCCGGAACTGGCATAAAACTTGGAGTTAAACGCCCAAACTGGCATGAGAACTGGCGTTTAACTCCAGAAAACGTCTCTACACATAAAAGCTTCAATGCTCAGCCCAAGCACACACCAAGTGGGCCCGGAAGTGGATTTTTCTGTCATTTACTCATTTCTGTAAACCTTAGGATACTAGTTTACTACTTATAGGATCTTTTGACATTGTATCAGTACCTAATGACCCCATAACATTTTGTACACGTTTTCTTCTACAGTATGAGTCTCTAAACCCCATGGTTGGGGGTGAGGAGCTCTGCTGTGTCTTGATGGATTAATGCAATTACTACTGTTTCTTATTCAATCATGCTTGCTTCCATTCTAAGATAACACTTGTTCTTAATCCGGATGAATGTGATGATCCGTGACAATCATCATCATTCTCAACCATGAACACGTGCCTGACAACCACCTCTGTTCTATCTTAGATTGAGTAGTTATCTCTTGGGTTCTTTAATCGGAATCTTCGTGGTATAGGCAGGACCTGATGGCAGCATTCAAGAGAATCCGGAAGGTCTAAACCTTGTCTGTGGTATTCTGAGTAGGATTCAATGATCGAATGACTGTGACGTGCTTCAAACCTGTAACCTACTGGGCGTTAGTGACAGACGCAAAAGAGTGATTCTATTCCGGTAGGGGAGGGAACCAAACCGGTGATTGGCAGCACTGTGACAGAGTGTGTGCATTAGCTTTCACTGCGCGGATGGGAGGTAGCTGCTGACAACAGTGAAACCCTATACGAGCTTGCCATGGAAGGAGACTTGTGTGTTTGATGAAGAAGACAGTAGAAAAGCAGAGATTCAGAAGATGGAGCATCTCCAAAACCCCAACCTATTCTCCATTACTGCAAAACAAGTAACCATTTCATGTTTTTTTGCTTTTCACAATCAATCCTGATAATTTCTGATATCCTGACTAAGATTTACAAGATAACCATAGCTTGCTTCAAGCCGACAATCTCCGTGGGATCGACCCTTGCTCACGCAAGGTATTACTTGGACGACCCAGTGCACTTGCTGGTTAGTTGTGCGGGATTGCAAAAGTGTTATTGCAATTTCGTGCACCAAGTTTTTGGCGCCGTTGCCGGGGATTGTTCGAGTTTGGACAACTAACGGTTTATTTTGTTGCTTAGATTAGGACTGTTTTCTTTTTGTTGGTTTGGAGTCTTTTAGTTGAGTCTAGTTCATATTCTAAGTTTGGTGTCAATCGCATGCTTTTTGTTTTTCTTCTTTTAATTTTCGAATTTTTTTTTTTTAATCTTAGTCCCTTTTTTATTCATAAAAATTCTAAGTTTGGCGTCCTCTTTGTGTTTTTCCTTTAAAATTTTCGAAAAAAAAATAGTGTTTGATTTTCTAAAATTTTAAGTTTGGTGTCATTTTGTGTTTTTCTCTTTCCTTTTTTTAAAAAAATCAAATCTTTTTCATAAAAACTTTTCAATCATATCTTCTTAATTGCTGTTTTCAAAATCTTTTTAATTAACTAATTGATTCAGTTTTCAATTTGCTTTGATCTTATTTTCTTTCTAATTTTCGAAATCTTATTTTATTTTCCTTTTGATTTTCGAATTTTTATTTTAAATTTCCTTTTTGTTTTTATTTTTATTTTTCGGTTATTTCAAAAAAAAAAAAAAAACAAACAAAATTTATCTCTTTGCAATTATTATCATTTTCCTTTTGTCCATTATGGACTTAAGTGGAATTAACCAGTCCAGAAGGACTCTGGGGTCCTATGCCAACCCCAGTACAGCTGCATATGGGAGTAGCATCTGTGTACCTCCCATCAAAGCAAGCAGCTTTGAGCTAAACCCTCAACTCATTATCATAGTGCAGCAAAATTGCCAGTATTCCGGTCTTCCAGAGGAAGAACCTACTGAGTTTCTGGCACAGTTCTTACAAATTGCTGACACAATACATGATAAAGAAGTAGATCAGGATGTCTACAGACTGTTACTGTTTCCATTTGCTGTAAAAGATCAAGCAAAAAGGTGGTTGAATAACCAACCTACAGCAAGCATAAAGACATGGAAACAGTTATCAGAAAAATTCCTGAATCATTTTTACCCTCCAAAAAGGATGACACAGCTAAGGCTGGACATCCAAGGCTTTAAACAAGAGGATAATGAATCCCTTTATGATGCCTGGGAGAGGTATAGAGGTATGCTCAGAAAATGCCCCTCTGAAATGTTTTCAGAGTGGGTACAGTTAGACATCTTCTACTATGGGCTTACAGAAAAAGCTCAGATGTCTTTAGACCACTCAGCTGGTGGATCTATACACATGAGAAAGACAATTGAAGAAGCTCAAGAGCTCATAGACATTGTTGCTAGAAACCAATACTTATATTCTAGCAAGGAATTCGTTCCACAAGAAGAGGTCATGGCAGTAGTCAATGGTCCTGATCCTCAAGAACAGATGAATGAGCTTAATCAACAATTGCTCCTGATGACAGAACAGTTAGCAGAATTTAAAGAAATGCTCCATGATACTAAGGTTGCTAACAAGAGCATAGAACTGCAGTTGAATCAAGCAAAACAGCAAATATCTAAACAAATAACAGAAGAATGTCAAGCAGTTCAACTGAGGAGTGGGAAAACACTGAATGCCACTGCTCAAAAGAGCAAGAAGTCAATTAAGGAACAGTTGACAGAGGATGACCAAGCCACTGTTCAAAATCCCTCTGAGGACAGTAAGAGCCCAGAGAGGAATATTATTGGCGTTCAAACGCCAGAAAGGGAAGGAAAGTCGGCGTTAAACGCCCATTCCCTGCCCAGTTCTGGCGTTCAAACGCCAGAAAAGAGGGAGAAGTTGGCGTTTAACGCCCAAACTTCATCCACTCCTGGCGTTCAAACGCCCAAGGAGAATCAGGCACCTGAAAGTTCTGATGATTACCCCCCTAACAAGACCTCTTCAACCATTTCTGTAAGGAATAAACCTGCAGCATCTAAGGTTGAAGAATATCAAGCCAAGATGCCTTATCCTCAGAAACTCCGCAAAGCGGAACAGGATAAGCAATTTGCCCGCTTTGCAGACTATCTAAGGACTCTTGAAATAAAGATTCCGTTTGCAGAGGCACTTGAGCAAATACCCTCTTATGCTAAGTTCATGAAAGAGATCTTAAGCCATAAGAAGGATTGGAGAGAAACTGAAAAAGTGTTTCTCACTGAAGAATGCAGTGCAGTCATTTTGAAAAGCTTACCAGAAAAGCTTCAAGATCCTGGAAGCTTTATGATACCCTGCACATTAGAAGGTGCCTGCACCAAGATAGCCTTATGTGATCTTGGAGCAAGCATAAATCTAATACCTGCATCCACTATCAGAAAGCTTGGGTTGACTGGAGAAGTCAAACCAACCAGGATATGCCTCCAGCTTGCTGATGGTTCCATTAAACACCCATCAGGCATAATAGAGGACATGATTGTCAAGGTTGGGCCATTTGCCTTTCCAACTGACTTTGTGGTGCTGGAGATGGAGGAGCACAAGAGTGCAACTCTCATTCTAGGAAGACCCTTCCTAGCAACTGGACGAACTCTCATTGATGTACAAAAAGGGGAAGTAACCCTGAGAGTCAATGAGGATGAGTTCAAGTTGAATGCTGTAAAAGCTATGCAGCATCCAGACACACCAGAGGACTGTATGGACGCTGACATTATTGACTCTCTGGTAGAAGAGATCAATATGGCTGAAAGCCTAGAATCAGAGCTTGAGGACATCTTCAAAGATGCTCAAACTGATCAGGAAGAGCCAGAGGAGGCAAAGGAATTTTCGAAAATTCCTCAGGAGGAAGATAAGCCTCCTAAGCCTGAACTCAAACCATTACCACCATCCCTAAAATATGCATTTCTGGGAGAGGGTGATACTTTTCCAGTGATTATAAGCTCTGCTTTAAATTCACAGGAAGAGGAAGCACTGATTAAAGTGCTAAGGACACACAAGACAGCTCTTGGGTGGTCCATAAGTGATCTTAAGGGCATTAGCCCTGCTAGATGCATGCACAAGATCCTATTGGAGGATAATGCCAAACCAGTGGTCCAACCACAGAGGAGGCTAAATCCTGCCATGAAGGAGGTGGTGCAGAAAGAGGTCACTAAATTACTGGAGGCTGGGATTATTTATCCTATTTCTGATAGCCCCTGGGTGAGCCCTGTCCAAGTTGTTCCCAAAAAGGGAGGCATGACAGTGGTTCATAATGAAAAAAATGAACTGGTTCCCACAAGGACAGTCACAGGGTGGCGCATGTGTATTGACTACAGAAGGCTCAATATAGCCACCAGAAAGGATCATTTTCCTTTACCATTCATAGACCAAATGCTAGAAAGACTAGCTGGCCACGATTATTACTGCTTTTTGGATGGCTATTCAGGCTACAACCAAATTGCAGTAGACCCTCAGGACCAAGAGAAAACAGCATTCACCTGCCCTTCAGGCGTGTTTGCCTATAGGAGAATGCCTTTTGGTCTGTGCAATGCACCTGCAACCTTTCAGAGGTGCATGCTCTCTATCTTTTCAGATATGGTAGAGAAATTTCTGGAAGTCTTCATGGATGACTTTTCAGTATATGGAGACTCATTCAGCTCCTGTCTTAACCACCTATCACTTGTCCTGAAAAGATGCCAAGAGACTAACCTGGTTTTAAACTAGGAGAAATGTCACTTTATGGTGACTGAAGGAATTGTCCTTGGGCACAAAATTTCAAGCAGGGGAATAGAGGTGGATAAGGCAAAGGTAGAAGTAATTGAAAAATTACCACCACCTGCCAATGTTAAGGCAATCAGAAGCTTTCTGGGACATGCAGGATTTTACAGAAGGTTTATCAAGGATTTTTCGAAAATTGCCAAACCTCTGAGTAATCTGCTAGCTGCTGACACTCCATTTATCTTTGATAATGAGTGTCTGCAGGCATTTGAGACCCTGAAAGCTAAGTTGGTCACAGCACCAGTTATCTCTGCACCAGATTGGGCATTACCATTTGAATTAATGTGTGATGCCAGTGATCATGCCATTGGTGCAGTGTTGGGACAGAGGCATAATAAACTTCTGCATGTCATTTATTATGCTAGTCGTGTTTTAAATGATGCACAGAAAAATTACACAACCACAGAAAAAGAATTACTTGCAGTGGTTTATGCCATTGACAAGTTTAGATCCTACCTAGTAGGATCCAAAGTGATTGTGTACACTGACCATGCTGCTCTTAAATACTTACTCACAAAGCAGGATTCAAAACCCAGGCTTATCAGATGGGTGTTGCTTCTGCAAGAGTTTGATATAGAAATAAGAGACAGAAGAGGGACAGAGAATCAAGTAGCTGATCATCTGTCCAGAATAGAGCCAGTAGTTGGGGCGTCCCTCCCTTCTACTGAGATTTCTGAGACTTTCCCAGATGAGCAACTATTTGCCATTCAGGAAGCTCCATGGTTTGCAGACATTGCAAACTATAAAGCTGTGAGGTTCATACCCAAGGAGTACAGTTACATGCAGAGAAAGAAATTAATTTCAGATGCCAAGTACTACCTCTGGGATGAACCATATCTCTTTAAGAGATGTGCTGACGGAGTGATCCGCAGGTGTGTACCCAGAGAAGAAGCACAGAGGATCCTATGGCACTGCCATGGATCACAGTATGGAGGACACTTTGGAAGTGAGCGAACAGCCACTAAAGTCCTCCAATGTGGCTTCTACTGGCCTACTCTCTATAAAGATTCCCGAGAGTTTGTGCGTAACTGTGACAGTTGCCAAAGAGCTGGTAACCTGCCTCATGGATATGCCATGCCTCAACAAGGGATATTAGAGATAGAGCTGTTTGATGTATGGGGAATTGACTTCATGGGGCCATTCCCACCATCATACTCAAACACTTACATTCTGGTGGCAGTGGACTATGTATCTAAGTGGGTAGAAGCAGTTGCTACACCCACTAATGATACTAAGACCGTACTGAAATTCCTCCAGAAAAACATTTTCAGCAGGTTTGGCGTCCCCAGAGTGCTAATCAGTGATGGGGGCACTCATTTCTGCAATAAACAGCTGTACTCTGCTATGGTTAGATATGGAATCAGCCATAAAGTGGCAACTCCGTATCATCCACAGACAAATGGGCAAGCTGAAGTCTCTAACAGAGAGCTAAAAAGAATCCTGGAACGGACTGTAATGGCCCGAAGAAAGGATTGGGCAAAGAGCTTGGATGATGCTCTGTGGGCATACAGAACAGCATTCAAGACTCCTATAGGTACCTCTCCATACCAACTGGTGTTTGGGAAGGCCTGTCATTTGCCTGTGGAACTGGAACATAAAGCCTACTGGGCAACCAGATTCCTAAACATGGATGCACAGTTAGCTGGTGAGAAAAGACTGCTCCAGCTAAATGAGCTAGAGGAGTTCAGACTCAACGCCTTTGAAAATGCAAAAATTTATAAGGAAAAGGCAAAGAAGTGGCATGACAAGAGATTGTCAACCAGAGTCTTTGAGCCAGGACAAAAAGTTCTGCTCTTCAACTCCAGGCTCAAATTGTTTCCAGGAAAACTCAAGTCCCGGTGGAGGGGTCCGTATGTGATTACAGGAGTATCACCATATGGATATGTTGAGCTTCAGGATATTGATTCTGACAAGAAGTTCATTGTTAATGGACAGAGGATCAAGCACTATCTTGAAGGAAATTTTGAGCAGGAATGCTCAAAACTGAGACTTGAGTGATTCTCAGTGAAAGTCCAGCTAAAGACAGTAAAGAAGCGCTTGCTGGGAGGCAACCCAGTCATTAGGAAGGTATATGATTAGTTCTTACAGAGGCAAATATCAAAAAATGAAGGAATTCACAGAGTTACAGAAGGATTCAGCTCAAAAAGCAGAGAAAATGAGCTTACTGGCGAAAAAACGCCAGTAAGGTGCATTTGGGCGTTAAACGCCAGAATGGGTACCATTCTGGGCGTTTAACGCCAGTAATGGTACCATTTTGGGCGTTAAACGCCAGAATGGGTACCATTCTGGGCGTTTAACGCCAGGTGTGCAGCATCACTGGGCGTTCAGAAAAACGCCCAGTGAGGAAGGTTTTCTGGCGTTTAACGCCAGCCAGGGTACCTGGCTGGGCGTTAAACGCCCAAAAAGGGTGCCAAGTGGGCGTTAAACGCCAGAATGGGTACCATTCTGGGCGTTTAACGCCAGAAAGGTGGGGGGACCACATTTTTGTTTTCAACTCAAATTTTTTCAAACTTTCCTCTTTTTACCCATAGTCTTCTACATAAATGCACTTCAACCTTTCATCATTCACTTTCAAATCTTCACAAATCAAACCATTCTTCAAATCTATTTCAAAATAATCTCAATCTTCTTCAAAAACTCACCCTTTTCTCAAATTTTTTCAAAATCTTTTCAAATTTCCTTTCAAATCTCTCTTTTGTTTTCGAAATTCTCCTCCCCCCCACTCTATAAATGAACGTTCCTCACCCCTCCTTCCTCACACCATTCGAATTTCCTCTCTCTCTCTCTCTCTCTCTTCTCTTCTTTCTTTTCTTTTTGCTTGAGGACAAGCAAAACCTCTAAGTTTGGTGTGCTTTTCCGTGATCACTAAGCCAACATCTATCAAGATCATGGCTCCCAAGGGAAAACAAACCAACTCAAGAGGAAAGAAAGAGACTAATCCAAAGAATCTTTGGAATGAAGAGAAGTTCTTAACCAAAGAACATGAAGACCATTATCACAAAATAATGGGTCTGAGGTCAGTGATCCCGGAAGTTAAATTTGATCTGAAAGAAGATGAATATCCGGAGATCCAAGAGCAAATTCGAAACAGAGGTTGGGAAGTTCTGACCAATCCTGAGACAAAGGTTGGAAGGAACATGGTTCAGAAATTCTACTCAAATCTGTGGCTAACAGATAAGCAAAGAATGACTGGAACCGCTTACCATACCCACAGAACCATGGTCAGAGGGAAAGTTATGTACTTCCATCTGGACAAAATAAGAGAAATCTTCAAACTACCTCAACTACAAGATGATCCTGATTCCTTCAATAGGAGGATGGTGAGAGTAGATAAAGGGTTGGATCAAGTTCTAGAGGACATATGCCTCCCTGGGACTAAATGGATAACCAATTCAAAGGGTGTCCCAAACCAACTCAAGAGGGGAGACCTCAAGCCAATTGCAAGAGGTTGGCTAGACTTTATTGGGCGTTCCATATTGCCCACTAGCAACCGTTCTGAGGTCACCATCAAGAGAGCAGTGATGATTCATTGCATTATGCTTGGAAAAGAAGTGGAGGTTCATCATGTGATTGCTTGTGAGATCTACACCATTGCAAATAAGAATTCCACTGAGGCCAAACTGGCCTACCCAAGCTTGATTTCCTTGCTCTGTAAAGAGGCTGGGGTGAAGATGGGAGTAGATGAGTTCATACCCATTGAACACCCAATCACCAAGAAGTCAATGGAAGGACAAGTGCAAGACAACTCCATCAAGAGGAGGGCGCAGGAATTCCTCCCTGAATTCCCAAGAATTGACTACTGGTCCAGCCTAGAAGCATCTATTAACAACCTGCAAGAGACTATGGAGCAACTGAAGGAAGAACAGCAGAATCAGAACTGCATGCTCTGCAAATTGCTGAAGGAACAAGAGAAGCAGGGGCGTGAACTCCAAGAGTTGAAACGCCAAAAGCTCTCCTCTCAAGCTGAGGGAGCATCCACTTCTCAAAATTAAGGTTGTTAAGTCCTAACTCTGTGAAAACCTCTATCATTAGGAGCCTCTGTTTTTCGTTTTTTTATTTTCCTTTATTTTGTTTTTATTTTTCGTTTTCTAGTCTCATTTTATATCTATTTTTGAGTCTTGTTTTTAATTCATAATTAATAAAATTAAAGTTATGCCTTAAAGTTATGAATGTCCTATGAATCCATCACCTCTCTTAAAAGAAAAAATGCTTTAATCACAAAAGAACAAGAAGTACAGGGTTTCGAAATTTATCTCTGAAACTAGTTGAATTAGTTTGATGTGGTGACAATACTTTTTGTTTTCTGAATGAATGCTTGAACAGTGCATATGTCTTTTGAATTTGTTGTTTTAAGAATGTTAAATTTGTTGGCTCTTGAAAGAATGAAGAAAAAGAGAACTGTTATTGAGGATCTGAAAAATCATCAAAGTGATTCTTGAAGCAAGAAAAAGCAGTGAAAAAAAAAAATTTTTTTTCGAAAAAAAAAAAGAAAAAAAAAAGAAAGAAAAGAAAAGAATAAGAGTTGTGATCCAAGGCAAATAAGAGTGTGCTTAAGAACCCTGGACACCTCTAATTGGGGACTCTAGCAAAGCTGAGTCACAATCTAAGAAGGTTCACCCAATTATGTGTCTGTGGCATGCATGTATCCGGTGGTAATACTGGAAGACAGAGTGCTTTGGGCCACAGCCAAGACTCATACACTGGCTGAGTTCAAGAATCCACATACTTAACTAGGAGAATCAATAACACTATCTGAGTTCTGAGTTCTTATAGATGCTAATCATTCTGAACTTCAAAGGATAGAGTGAGATGCCAAAACTGTTCGGAGGCAAAAAGCTACTAGTCCCGCTCATCTAATTGGAGCTATGTTTCTTTGATATTTTGGAGTCTATAGTATATTCTCTTCTTTTTATCCTATTTTGATTTTCAGTTGCTTGGGGACAAGCAACAATTTAAGTTTGGTGTTGTGATGAGCGGATAATTTGTATGCTTTTTGGCATTGTTTTTAGTATGCTTTTAGTATCTTTTAGTTAGTTTTTAGTATATTTCTATTAGTTTTTAATTAAAATTCACTTTTCTGGACTTTACTATGAGTTTGTGTGTTTTTCTGTGATTTCAGGTATTTTCTGGCTGAAATTGAGGGTCCTGAGCAAAAATCTGATCTAGAGACTGAAAAGGACTGCAGATGTTGTTGGATTCTGACCTCCCTGCACTCGAAGTGGATTTTCTGGAGCTACAGAAGCCCAATTGGCGCGCTCTCAACGGAATTGGAAAGTAGACATCCAGGGCTTTCCAGCAATATATAATAGTCCATACTTTGCCCAAGATTTGATGGCCCAAACCTGCGTAGCAATCCGGCCTCAGAAATTCCAGCGTTAAACGCCGGAACTGGCATAAAACTTGGAGTTAAACGCCCAAACTGGCATGAGAACTGGCGTTTAACTCCAGAAAACGTCTCTACACATAAAAGCTTCAATGCTCAGCCCAAGCACACACCAAGTGGGCCCGGAAGTGGATTTTTCTGTCATTTACTCATTTCTGTAAACCTTAGGATACTAGTTTACTACTTATAGGATCTTTTGACATTGTATCAGTACCTAATGACCCCATAACATTTTGTACACGTTTTCTTCTACAGTATGAGTCTCTAAACCCCATGGTTGGGGGTGAGGAGCTCTGCTGTGTCTTGATGGATTAATGCAATTACTACTGTTTCTTATTCAATCATGCTTGCTTCCATTCTAAGATAACACTTGTTCTTAATCCGGATGAATGTGATGATCCGTGACAATCATCATCATTCTCAACCATGAACACGTGCCTGACAACCACCTCTGTTCTATCTTAGATTAAGTAGTTATCTCTTGGGTTCTTTAATCGGAATCTTCGTGGTATAGGCAGGACCTGATGGCAGCATTCAAGAGAATCCGGAAGGTCTAAACCTTGTCTGTGGTATTCTGAGTAGGATTCAATGATCGAATGACTGTGACGTGCTTCAAACCTGTAACCTACTGGGCGTTAGTGACAGACGCAAAAGAGTGATTCTATTCCGGTAGGGGAGGGAACCAAACCGGTGATTGGCAGCACTGTGACAGAGTGTGTGCATTAGCTTTCACTGCGCGGATGGGAGGTAGCTGCTGACAACAGTGAAACCCTATACGAGCTTGCCATGGAAGGAGACTTGTGTGTTTGATGAAGAAGACAGTAGAAAAGCAGAGATTCAGAAGATGGAGCATCTCCAAAACCCCAACCTATTCTCCATTACTGCAAAACAAGTAACCATTTCATGTTTTTTTGCTTTTCACAATCAATCCTGATAATTTCTGATATCCTGACTAAGATTTACAAGATAACCATAGCTTGCTTCAAGCCGACAATCTCCGTGGGATCGACCCTTGCTCACGCAAGGTATTACTTGGACGACCCAGTGCACTTGCTGGTTAGTTGTGCGGGATTGCAAAAGTGTTATTGCAATTTCGTGCACCAGGTTACATATCCTAGACATTGACCACAAATACATGATGATTATGAAGAGTTAATCCTACTTAGTTAATCCTAACATCAAGGATAAGTCAAGTAGGCATTGTTGATTTCAATCCATAAGTCCTATATCAACACTAAGGGTCATATAGAGTCAATGGAGACCAAATCAACTAACTACATCAATGTATCAAACAAGAATGGACATCAATGACTCAAGAGTTACCAAAGTCATCAATTTCAAGTCAAGAGTGGAGAAAAACTAAGTAAAAACTAAGCCAAGTATTTTATTAAACACTTGGTGTGCATGAAATAAAATAACATTAAATTGCATTAAAAATAAATTCTAACTACCAAATGCAAGAAAATGATTGATGAGTTTGGAAAACTCAAATTTATTTTGATGATGAACAAACATTATTGAAATAATTAATTACAAAATTATTAATTTGATTTTCATTTAACATATGTTAATTAATAATTTTGTGATGCAGGTTTTCTTATTGGGCCGAATAAAAAAGCAAAATTATTGCGAGCCCAATATGCTTAAAATCAATCAGCCTTGATTAATGTCTCCTATATTATATGGCTGAAGCAATTTGTGACTATTTGGGGCAAACTTCAAACATGATCATAAGCCCAAATTAAAGTTAACATTTAGCATTGATACAAAAAATTCTTTGATCCATATGGCTGAATTAATGGTTACATTAATTGGGCCAAAATTTAATTATTGTTGCTACAAGCCCAAGTTAATAATTGTTGCTACATGATCCAATGCTTGATCCGAAACCTATTGTGAAAGAAAGCAAAATTGCTTCTTGCCTCCAACGGATCCCATTCCTTCTCTTGGGATGGATTTCAAAATTTAATTTGCTAGCATTGGAAACATGAGAGAGATTGTCATTGATATGATTGATGGCATTGAAAGCTACACTCTACTCAGGGAAGTAAAAGTAACTTTTTTCAATTAATTTGTTTAACTCATTTAATTGCTTTTCTTCTAGCTCTATCTTCTCTCTCATCTCTTTCTTCTCTTTGGTCATATCACAGGAAACTATGGAAGCTAAGTTAAGCTACCAAAAGAAAGAAGGAGCTACATGCATCAAGACCATCGAGCTGATGGCAAGAAAACATAAAAAATGTAGTGGCTAAGATTCTTATCACTTATGGTAAGATATGGTGATGAGATCTTGGCTTCTCCATACCAAAAATGGTTGAAGGAGATTCGGCCAGCAAGGAGAAGATCCTTGGAGGGATGGCTTGTCTCTATTTTTGGGTTCACTCATCACAGAAGGTAGCTAGGGTGGCTACGTGAGGGAGGAAGCAAAAGTGGAACAGATGAAGCTATCATCGTCATAAAGCATCAAGGGTCAGAAATTCATCTTGGAGAGCAATCCAAGGATGGAGCGCTCGGATTGATGAAAATTGATGACCAAGGAAGGACTAGAGGTAATTGCATGTTGGGTTTTGCATGTGTTATCTCTTCTCTCTCTCTGGCCGAACCGGTTTTGTTCTTGGAGAAGAAAAAGTTGGCTTGGTTTTTGGCTTCAAAGGTGGAGGCTTCCTTCTTCTATAAAAAGAGAGAACAACCACGGTTTGGAGCAAGGAGAAAGTGTGAGAGTGCAAGGCACAATATTTTCAGAGCTACTTGAGCTAACAGATTTCTCTTCTCCTTCAATGTATTCTATTTTGTATTTTTCTGTTTAATTTTGTCATGTCTTGAGTCTCATGGAAAAAAGAAAACAGTGAGATTTGTATGAAAAAGCCATAGAGCGAAAAAAGACCGAGAGTGCAAAATTAAAACAAAAAGCCATAGATGTCCTTAGAGGTCCTTTGTTCATCTATATTGTGTTTTATGGTTCTGAGGAAATCCTCTTGTAAGTTAGGTTAGCACTTTACAGTCTGTAATCAAGAAGATTATAGTAAAATTCCATCATTGTTGAGATGGAGACTGGATGTAGGCTGCACTGCACTTAGCAGCTGAACCAGGATATATCTGGGTGTAATTTTCTCTCTTTTCTTCTCCATTTCTGTTTCTATTGCATAGGAGCTAAAACTAAAAATATCTCGTGCCAAGTGACAAGACAAAAATAAAAGTCTCGTGGCTAGGGACGAGACAAAAATAAAAAGTCTCCTGAAGTTATTACAAAAGGACAGCAAGTGTTACTGAGCAAAAAAGGGGGCTAAGATTCAACCCCCCTTCTCTTAGCCACTGAAAACCATTAATTGGTATCAGAGCTTGGTCTCAAAGAGATCAAGCTTTGCAGCTTGGAGAAAAAATCCAGATGGCAGAAAGCAGTGGCTCAAATCTGGTGTTCTACAACCTTACAGAAGGACAGTCAAGCAACAGACTGTCTCTTTTCAATTGGAAAAATTATACCTATTGGAAGGAGAGAATGAAAATCTTTGTGCAAGTAGTAGACTACAGACTCTGGAAGATCATCCTAGAGGGTCCTCAATTTCCAACTAACACAAGTACTGAAGGAGTAGTCACTCTTAAACCAGAAGCAAGCTGGACCGAGGAAGATAGAAAGAAGGTGGAGCTAAATGCCAAGGCTGTAAATCTACTCAACTGTGCTATCAGCTTTGAGGAATACCGACGGGTATCATGATGCACAACGGCAAAGAAAATTTGGGACAAACTACAAATCACTCATGAAGGAACCACCATTGTGAAGAAGACTCGGATAGACATGTTGAACAGAGAGTATGAAATGTTTGCAATGAAGGAAGGAGAATCTATTGATGCACTGTTTGAACGATTCAACACCATCATTGTTGGCTTGGATGCTATGGGGATAACACATTCTGATTCTGTGCTTGTGAGAATAGTGTTGAGATGTCTCACTAAAGAGTGAGAAACAAAAGCTTTAATTATTTCTGAGAGCAGTAACCTAGATTCCATGACATGTGATGATTTGAGAGGAAACTTACTTGCTTTTGAAAACACTTATTTGAAAAAAGATTCAAAAAAGAAAAGAATTGCTTTTTCTTCTGTAACTAACCCCCTGGATGATGAATCCAGTGATAATTCCTCTGAAAATGAGTTTGTGTTGTTTGCCAAAAAATTCAGGAAAATGGTGAAGTTCAAAGGGAAAGGCAAAGGTAGCAACTCAAGGAAAATGAAGAAAGACCTAAGCAAAGTAACTTGTTACAACTGCAAGGAAATGGGGCATTTCAAATCTGATTGTCCCAAATTGAAGAAAGAGGAGAAGCCAAAAGGAGGAAAGAAGAAGGGACTAATGGTTTCATGGGAAGACTTGGAAAATGACTCAGACGATGATGAAGAATCAGAAACCAAGTCACAACCTTGTCTCATGGCAGATCACATAGATCAGGTAGTCTTTCATAACCCTAACACTGAAGATCTTCATCTTATGATAGACCACCTTTCTGAAAAAATAAGATATTTTTTACTTGATAACCATGATCTTAAACAACAAATTATCATTCTTAAAACTGAAAATGGTTTTCTCAAGGAAAAGCTAAGAGAGGCCGAAACTGCTTGTGATCTTGTTGAAGAAAATAAGCAGTTAAAAGCCCAACTTAGAAGTTGTGAAAGTAACCATTCTTTTGTTGCATATGTAAATTGTTTTAAGGAGAATGAAGAGTTGCTAAAAAAAGATTAAAAATCTTGAAAATGACTTAGCCAAGTTTACTCAAAGTTCTGAAAAATTAAATCAAATCTTGGCTAGTCAAAAACCACTCTTTGATAAAGCTGGTTTGGAGTTCTATAAATCTGATGATAAACCTTCTTTTGAAAATAGAGCTTCATCTTCTAATGACACAAGGTATCAAGATCCCATCTACTTTAACAAATCAGCAACTCCAAGGTTTTGTAGACTGTGCAACCGAAATGGACACTTTCCCATTCAATGTTTTTTTGGTGAAAGAATGATTGGTGACAAAGTTTACAAAGTTATTTTTTATTACAATGGCTTGGGTCATAGGAGATGGTTTAACGTGAAAGGATCCAAGAAGATTTGGATACCTAAGGTCACTTGAGCTTGTTTTGTAGGTGTGTCTAGCATCCAAACGGAAGGAAAATATGTGGTACATGGACAGCGGATGCTCTAGGCACATGACCGGAAAGACAACCTTCTTCATAAAGCTTGATGAATATGATGGAGGACTTGTCACTTTCGGTGATGATGGTAAAGGAAAGATAGTGGCTGTTGGTAAAGTTGGTAAAAGCTTTTCATCTTGTATAAATGATGTTCTTCTTGTAAATGGTTTGAAACATAATTTACTTAGTGTAAGCCAATTGTGTGATTTATGATTTGAAGTTATTTTTAGAAAGTTTGTGTGTTTGTTTGTGAAAAAACTAGGGATATTCTTTTTGAAGCTAAAAGATGCAACAATGTGTATGGACTAACTCTTGAGGACTTGAAAGAACAAAATGTAACATGTTTTACTTCTCTTGAATCTGAAAAATGGCTATGGCATAGAAAGTTGGGTCATGCTAGCATGTACCAAATTTCTAAGCTAGTAAAGAAAAATCTGGTTAGAGGAATTCCTAAAATCAAATTTGATAAGGATCTTACTTGTGATGCTTGTCAATTAGGCAAACAAGTTAAATCCTCTTTTAAACCAAAAAAAAAGGGATTTCAACCAAAAGGCCATTAGAGATGTTACACATTGATCTTTTTGGTCCAACAAGAACTCAAAGTCTAGGAGGTAAACACTATGGTTTGGTAGTGGTAGATGATTACTCTAGATTTGGTTGGGTACTTTTTCTTGCTCATAAAAATGATGCGTTTCATGCTTTCTAAACTCTTTGCAAGAAAATTCAGAATGAAAAAGATTTAAAAGTGGCCTATTTGAGAAGTGATCACGGAAAAGAATTTGAAAACCAAGACTTTGAAAAATTCTATGATGACTTTTGAATTACTCACAATTTTTCATGCCCTAGAATACCTCAACAAAATGGGGTTGTTGAAAGAAGGCATAGAAGCCTTCAAGAGATGACTAGGGCTATGTTGTGTGAGAATGAGGTTCCAAAGTTTCTATGGGCTGAAGTTGTAAATACAGCATGTTATATTTTGAATAAGACCATTATTAGAAAAGGGTTAAAGAAAACTCCTTATGAGCTATGAAAAGGAACTCCTCCAAATCTTAAGTATTTTCATATTTTTGGATGCAAGTGTTTTGTGCTTAATAACAAAGAAAATCTTGGCAAATTTGATCCAAAATCATATGAAGGCATGTTTGTTGGATATTCCACTACTAGCAAAGCCTATAGAATTTATGTCAAAGATCATAGAACCATAGAGGAATCCATACATGTTACTTTTTGTGATTCTAATTTAATTTCCAGTGCTGTGATAGATAATGATTCAGATTGTGAAGAAGCTGGAACAAGCAAAGAAAATCCCAAGTCTGCCCAAAATGAAGAATCTGCCAGTCTAGTTTTGTCTCGTCAGATTGGAGGAGATATTTCCATTTTATCTCCTGAGCTAGCACGAGAAACTGAAACAGTGAGATTCACAGAAGCTCATCAAAGTTCAACACCACTCCGAAAGCCTAGAGAATGGAAGTCCATGAAGGGTTATCCTCATAATTTTATCATTGGTGATCCCTCTCAAGGTGTAACAACAAGATCCTCAACCAAAAGGCAATCCGAACCAAGCAATCTTGCCTTCTTGTCACAAATGGAGCCCAACAATGTGAGACAAGCTCTTGAAGATCCATCATGGGTCAAAGCCATGCAAGAAGAGCTTGCTCAATTCGACAAGAATGAGGTTTGGACATTAGTACCTCATCCGGATGGTAAGAAGGTAACGGGTACTAAGTGGGTTTTTAAAAATAAACTTGGTGAGGATGGACAAGTTATTCGTAACAAGGCTAGATTAGTGGCCCAAGGTTACGATCAAGAAGAGGGTATAGATTTTGATGAGTCTTTTGCTTCGGTAGCTAGAATGGAAGCAATTTGGTTGCTTCTTGCCTATGCTGCCCATAAGGGTTTTAAAATATTTCAAATGGATGTAAAATGTGTTTTTTCTTAATGGCTTTATTGATAGAGAAGTGTTTGTGGTACAATCCCCCAGTTTTGAAGATAAAGAATTTCCAAACCATGTTTTCAAACTCTCTAAGGCTCTTTATGGTCTTAGACAAGCTCCAAGAGCTTGGTATGAAAGGCTTAGTGCCTTCTTGTTGGAAAATCAATTTCAAAGGGGTATCACGGATACTACTTTATTTATTAAAGCATCTAATGATGATATTCTCCTAGTTCAAGTTTATGTGGATGACATTGTGTTTGGGTCGACCAATGAGTCCTTGTGTGAAGAGTTTGGAAAACTTATGACTAGTGAGTTTGAAATGAGTTTAATGGGAGAGCTAACTTTCTTTCTTGGCCTCCAAATTAAACAAACTCCTAGTGGTACATTTATTCACCAAGGAAAGTATGCACTATAACTAATCAAGAAATTTGACCTAGAAAATTCTAAACCAATGGGAACACCAATGCATCCTAACACTAAACTTGAAAAGGATGACAATGGGAAAGATGTGGATGAAACAAGGTATAGAGGAATGATTGGTTCACTCATGTATCTAACCTCCTCTAGACCAGATATTGTTCAAAGTGTAGGTGTATGTTCAAGTTTTCAATCTCATCCAAAAGAATCTCATCTTTCAGCCGTTAAACGCATCATTAGATACATTAAGGTAACTAGTGATTATGGCTTGTAGTATCCAAAATCTGATTATTTTTGTGCAGTAGGATTTTGTGATGCAGATTATGCGGGAGATAGGGTGGATAGAAGGAGTACATCCGGCATGTGTTGCTTTCTTGAGAGATCACTCAACATGTGGTCAAGCAAAAAACAAGCAACTGTGGCCCTATCCACAGCTGAAGCTGAATATGTTTCTGCATCTGCATGTTGCTCACAATTAATTTGGTTAAAAATGCAGTTGGAAGATTGCAAATTAAAGATCAATAGTATACCATTATTTTGTGATAACATGAGTGCTATAAATATTTTAAAAAATCCTGTTTTGCACTCAAGAACAAAACACATTGAGATTAAATATCATTTTATTAGAGAACATGTGCAAAAGGGTACTATTGATATTCAAATTGTAAAATCTGAAGACCAACTTGTAGACATTTTTACAAAACCCCTCTGTGAAGACAGATTCTGTTCACTAAGAAAAAGTTTGGGAATGATTGATTTAAGTTATATTGATAACTTGTGAAATTCTGATTCTGCTCAGTTTTGTCTCGTAGGAATGTACGAGATAAAAATAAGAGTGATGGAAGGGCTGTGATCAAGGGGGAGGCTACGCAGAATTTAATTTTCATGGGCCCCACCAAATCTCTTTGACCTCACCATAACCGTTTTGTTAGTTCCTCATTTTTTTTTGAAAATCACAATCTCTTTGTTGTCTCATCAAATCTTGTTGGAAGAAGCATGGTGTCAAATTAAATATTTCCTTCCACCAAATCCCTTGATTCTAGGAAACCACCTTTTTCAGTTTATTTCAAATAAAAGAGAAACTCCTTGGGTATTAGCCGCCACTTAATGGACATTTAATTCCCTCAATTCTCTCTCCAATCCACATTTATTGCCTCTCTAACCTCCTTCCACTCACCTCACCCTTCGGCCTTCTCTTCAACTTCTATCTCTATTCATCCTCTTCACATCATGAAAAAGAAAACGGCTCCAAGAAGAAGTAGCCGAACCACTCTTCCAAAAAGTCCACCATTCTCGTCACCCTAAACTCACACCCATATACTCCTTGGTGCACGAAATTGCAATCACACTTTTGCAATCCTGCACAACTAACCAGCAAGTGCACTGGGTCGTCCAAGTAATACCTTACGTGAGTAAGGGTCGATCCCACGGAGATTGTCGGCTTGAAGGAAGCTATGGTTATCTTGTAACTCTTAGTCAGGATATCAATAATTCTCAGGTTTAATTGTGAAAAGTAGAAGAACATGAAATAAATACTTGTTTTGCAGTAATGGAGAACAAGTTGAGGTTTTGGAGATGCTCTATCTTCTGAATCTCTGCTTTTCTACTGTCTTCTTCTTCAAGCACGCAAGGCTCCTTCCATGGCAAGCTGTATGTAGGGTTTCACCGTTGTCAATGGCTACCTCCCATCCTCTTAGTGAAAATGTTTAATGCGCTCTGTCACAGCACGACTAATCATCTGTCGGTTCTCAATCGGGTTGGAATAGAATCCAGTGATTCTTTTGCGTCTGTCACTAACGCCCAGCCCTCAGGAGTTTGAAGCTCATCACAATCATTCAATCCTTGAATCCTACTCAGAATACCACAGACAAGGTTTAGACCTTCCGGATTCTCTTGAATGCCGCCATCAATTCTAGCTTATACCACGAAGATTCTGATTAAGGAATCCAAGAGATATCTACTCAATCTAAGGTAGAACAGAGGTGGTTGTCAGGCACACATTCATAGGTGAGAATGATGATGAGTGTCACGGATCATCACATTCATCAGATTTAGGAACAAGTGATATCTTAGAATAGAAGCAAGCATGATTGAATGAAAAAACAGTAGTAATTGCATTAATCCATCAAGACACAGCAGAGCACCTCACCCCAACCATGGGGTTTAGAGACTCATGCCGTAGAAGATACAATGAGAAACGTGTAATGTGTCATGAGGTAGAGATACAATATCAAAAGGTCCTATTAATAGTGAACTAGTAACCTAGGGTATACAGAATTGAGTAAATGACGTAAAAATCCACTTCCGGGGTCCACTTGGTGTGTGCTTGGGCTGAGCATTGAAGCTTTCATGTGTAGAGACTTTTTCTGGAGTTAAACGCCAGCTTTTATGCCAGTTTGGGCGTTTAACTCCAATTTTTGTGCCAGTTCCGGCGTTAAACGCCGGGAATTCTGAAGCTGATTTGCAACGCCGGTTTGGGCCATCAAATCTCGGGCAAAGTATGGACTATTATACATTGCTGGAAAGCCCAGGATGTCTACTTTCCAACGCAATTGAGAGCGCCCTAATTGGGCTTCTGTAGCTCCAGAAAATCCATTTCGAGTGCAGGGAGGTCAGAATCCAACAGCATCTGCAGTCCTTTTCAGCCTCTGAATCAGATTTTTGCTCAGGTCCCTCAATTTCAGCCAGAAAATACCTGAAATCACAGAAAAATACACAAACCCATAGTAAAGCCCAGAAAAGTGAATTTTAACTAAAAACTAATAAAAATGTAATAAAAACTAACTAAAATATACTAAAAACATACTAAAAATAATGCCAAAAAGCGTATAAATTATCCGCTCATCACACCTCCACTCCACATCTTCTTCTACTCATACACCTCCCTACAAACAAACCGAGACAATGTGCCAGAAAGTAATCGCCTAGAAAACTTCAGGGAGAAGAAAATCTGGAAAAAACAAACAACCAAGCGTTGAAGAAGAGGAAGAGGAATCTCACACATCACCCCCTCCATCACCACCAAAGAAGTCAACTTCACATGCATCTGGAAAAAGCTCTCAGAAGACAAAAAATTTCATGTTACATGACACTAGAGAACCTGCAAACTTGGAATCATTGGATTTCAAAAACAAATTCCATAAACCTCACTCACACTATGATCCCTCTCGGTTCTATTCTTGTGCCTTCTACGAATTCCACAAGGAGGTATTAGAAAAATGTCATCTTTGCTCATTATTTTTGGTGAATCTTGACTCTCTAGCTGCTGAAGAGATCAATTTCACTCCTCTGTTCGATGCCCTAAAGTGGACTCCCCTGCTCCACATTAAGAAAATGGTTTACCCGGGGCTGGTCCGGGAATTCTATGCGAACATGCGCCTGATAGATGGCTCAATCCACTCCTATGTAAAACGTGTTTACATGACTCCTCAACCCTCAGACCATAAGCGCTGCTCTAGGGTACACGGATGAAGGATCAAAAGTATACATGACTGACAAATGAGATGACCAGGTTGGAGTCACTCATCAAACTGTTCTGCAACACATTTGTGCAAACTTGTCTGGCTTAGATGGATCAATTCCCACTCATAAAGCTCTTGGCCTTGAGAACTCACTGCTACATCGGATCATCACTCACATCCTGACACCACAAAGTGGTTCTCACCACAGAGTAATAGTTTTTGACTCCATTATTCTCTTTGCTCTTGTTACCTCTTCTCCAATTTCCTTTGCTTATCTTATGATTTGTCACATGTGGGAATCGGTTAAAAGTACTAAAAAGGCTAATCTTCCTTATGGAATGTTTCTCACTAGTATCTTTGAGTATTTTAAAGTTGATTTAACTAATGAGGCTGTTGAGAACAAGGTTTCACATATCAAAGGAGGAGGAGCTTCTGGTAAGAAAAGCAAGCGCTCAATGCCTTCTGAGCCGTCACTCAGCGACCTTGAGAGTCGCCCTGCCGAACCATCTAAAGTGACTAAATCCATCAGAAAATTTCTTAATGAATTTCTTAATATGTCCAAGCTAATGTTTCAATCACACAAGGCCGCACGAAAGTTAGCATATGAAAATAAAAGAGCTTGGCAGAAATGTCAAAAACGGGTGGGCTTGATGATTCGAAGCTTTGAAGATGAGATAGGGACAGAGGACAAGGAAGAAGACTCTGGCTCGAAGTACAACCTCTCAGATGATTGATGGCTGTTCTTTCTTTCTTTATTGATATTGGCATGTTTTAGGCTCAATGTGATACTTTGTTTTGTTTGTGTGAATACTGTTAGTCCCACAACTCTGAGACACACTGTGGATACTTTTGAGAAATATTCTGGCTATTTTGCTTGCTATATCAAAATTATTTTTGCAAGTGCCCCTTGATGACAAAAGGGGGGAGAAAGTGCTGAAAATTAAAACTGGAAAATAGGGGATGAAATTCTCTTTGAGAGTTCATGATCACCCTTGTTGATGCTTGATAATGCATTTGGTTTATGATGTTTGATAATGCATTGCTGCCGTTACTTGATGTTTATCTTGGTAAAATGCTTAATTGATTATAATTGTGATGCTTTTGTCTTACCTTGATGAAATAAATGCTATTTTGGATTTATTTTTGGTAGTTCCTTTAAATTGAAATGTATGAAGCTTGATTGTTGCTAAGGATTGAGATGACCATGCTTGTTTAGAAAATTTTTCTTTGTCATGATAAATTTGCTCTGATTTGATTGGAAAATATTTTAAAACAGGAATTTTTTTGGTTAATTATGATGTGAGTTTGAGCAGAAAATCAAATTATTGATAACAAATGAGTTTTGATTATCATTTAATTCTACTCATAAATCAAGCCATTCAACATTACAAAATTTTATATGTTGAATAACATAGTTGCCTTAGGCTTGATAAAAATTGTTACAGGTTGGAGCTTTCCTTGGTAAAAATGGTATATATTAAGGGGGAGCCATGTGACAATTAGAAAGGGAGAGAAATTCAAATATTCAAGGGAGTACTCTATACTTTAATCTTTAATTTCTTTCCATTTCAATTTTAATAATGTTTGTCATTAAGGGGGAGATTGATGAGTTTGGAAAACTCAAATTTATTTTGATGATGAATAAACATTATTAAAATAATTAATTACAAAATTATTAATTTGATTTTCATTTAACATATGTTAATTAATAATTTTGTGATGCAGGTTTTCTTATTGGGCCGAATAGAAAAGCAGAATTATTGCAAGCCCAATATGCTTAAAACTAATCAGCCTTGATTAATGTTTCTTATATTATATGGCTGAAGCAATTTGTGATTATTTGGGCCAAAATTCAAACATTATCATAAGCGCAAATTAAAGTTAACATTCAGCATTGATACAAAAAATTCTTTGATCCATATGGCTGAATTAATGGTTACATTAATTGGGCCAAAATTTAATTATTGTTGCTACAAGCCCAAGTTAATAATTGTTGCTACATGATCCAATGCTTGATCCGAAACCTATTGTGAAAGGAAGCAAAATAGCTTCTTGCCTCCAACGGATCCTGATGAGCGGATAATTTATACGCTTTTTGGCATTGTTTTCATATAGTTTTTAGTAAGTTTGAGCTACTTTTAGGGATGTTTTCACTAGTTTTTATGTTAAATTCACATTTCTGGACTTTACTATGAGTTTGTGTGTTTTTCTGTGATTTCAGGTAAATTCTGACTGAAATTGAGGGATTTGAGCAGAACTCTGAAAAAGGCTGACAAAAGGACTGCTGATGCTGTTGGATTCTGACCTCCCTGCACTCGAAATGGATTTTTTGGAGCTACAGAACTCCAAATGGCGCGCTCTCAACGGCGTTGGAAAGTAGACATCCAGGGCTTTCCAGCAATATATAATAGTCCATACTTTAATCGAAGAATGACGACGTAACTTGGCGTTAAACGCCAAGTACATGCTGCTGTCTGGAGTAAAACGCCAGAAAAACGTCATGATCCGGAGTCAAACGCCCAAAACACGTCATAACCTGAAGTTTGACGCCAAGAAATGCCTCTACACGTGGATTGATCAAGCTCAGCCCAAACACACACCAAGTGGGCCCCGGAAGTGGATTTATGCATCAATTACTTACTCATGTAAACCCTAGTAGCTAGTCTAATATATATAGGACACTTATCTATTGTATTAGACATCTTTGGTCTCAGTTTTGTTTTATTCTTCATCTTAGGAGATCAGTGATCACGTTTAGGGGGCTGGCCATTCGGCCATGCCTGGACCTCTTGCTTATGTATTTTTAACGGTGGAGTTTCTGCACACCATAGATTAAGGGTGTGGAGCTCTGCTGTACCTCAAAGATTAATGAAGTTCTATTTTCTTTTATTCAATTCCTCTCTTATTCTTACTCCAAGATATTCATTCGTACCCAAGAATATGATGAATGTGATGAGTAAATAACCCTCATTATCGTTCTCACTCATGAACGCGTGTGATTGACAACCACTTACGTTCTACATGCAACACAAGCTTGAATGCATATCTCTTAGATTCCCCAACAGAATCTTCGTGGTATAAGCTAGATGGATGGCGGCATTTATCTGGATCCAGAAAGTCCAACCTTGTCTGTGGTGTTTCGAGTAGGATCCTGGGAATCCGGAAAGTCTCACCTTGTCTGTGGTATTCCGAGTAGGATTCCGTTCATGAATGACTGTGACGTGCTTCAAACTTTAACCTGCTGGGCGTTAGTGACAAACGCAAAAGAGGGATTCTATTCCAGTAGGAGCGGGAACCAACCGGTGATTGGCCGTACTGTGACAGAGTGCGTGCATTAGCTTTCACTGCGAGGATGGGATGTAGCTATCAACCATGGGTGATGCCTCCAGACTGGTTAGCTGTGCGAGTGACAGCCGCACAGGTTATTTCCCCGAGAGGAATGAAAGTAGCCACAGCTGATAGTGAACCCCTATACAAAGCTTGCCATGGAAAGGAGTAAGAAGGATTGAGTAGAAGGAATAGGAGAGCAGGCGTCCTAGAGCTCTACAGCACCTCCATTCCGCTTATCTGAAATTCCTACCAATGAATCTACATAAGTATTTCTATCCCTTTTATTATTCCTTTTTATTTAACAATCCAATTATCACTATTACTTTTTAATCTGCCTAACTGAGATTTGCAAGGTGACCATAGCTTGCTTCATACCAACAATCTCTGTGGATTCGACCCTTACTCACGTAAGGTTATTACTTGGACGACCCAGTACACTTGCTGGTTAGTTGAACGGAGTTGTGAAGAAAATAAACAGTGCCCTAAGAGTAAAATCATACAAGACCAAAAAGTCAAATCACAATTTCGTCCACCAAGTTTTTGGCGCCGTTGCCGGGGATTGTTCGAGTATGGACAACTGACGGTTCATCTTGTTGCTCAGATTAGGTAATTTTCTTTTCAAAATCTTTTTCAAAATTTTTCTTTTATTTTTCGTTTTTCAAAACTTTATTTTCGAAAATAATTAGTAAAAATACAAAAAAATTAGAAAATCATAAAAATCAAAAATATTTTGTGTTTCTTGTTTGAGTCTTGAGTCAATTTTTAAGTTTGGTGTCAATTGCATGATTTTAAAATTTTTTCTTGCAATTTTCGAAAATCCCATGCATTCATAGTGTTCTTCATGATCTTCAAGTTGTTCTTGATAAGTCCTCTTGTTTGATCTTGATGATTTCTTGTTTTGTGTCTTTTCTTGTTTTTCTTGTGCATTTTTGCATTCATATTTTCCATGCATTAAAGATTTCTAAGTTTGGTGTCTTGCATATTTTCTTTGCATTAAAAATTTTTCAAAATTATGTTCTTGATGTTCATCATGATCTTCATAGTGTTCTTGGTGTTCATCTTGACATTCATAGCATTCTTGCATGCATTCATGGTTTTGATCTAAAAATTTCATGCATTGAGTATTTTTGTTGTTTTTCTCTTTCATAATTAAAAATTCAAAAATCAAAAAAATATCTTTTCCTTATTTCCCTCCAAAATTTCGAAATTTTGGGATTGACTTGGTCAAAAATTTTCAAAATTAGTTATTTCTTACAAGTCAAGTCAAAATTTCAATTTTAAAAATCTTATCTTTTCAAAATCTTTTTCAAAAATCATATCTTTTTCATTTTTTTTTTCTATTTTTCGAAAATTTCAAAAAAAAAAAAAATCTTTTCAAAATATTTTCAAAATCTTTTTCTTATCTTTATATCAAATTTTCGAAAATTAGCTAACAATTAATGTGATTGGTTCAAAAATTTGAAGTTTGTTACTTTCTTGTTAAGAAAGGTTCAATCTTTAAGTTCTAGAATTTTATCTTGTAGTTTCTTGTTAGTTAAGTAATTTTAAAAATTAAATCTTTTTCAAAAAAAAAAAATCTTTTTCTTAAAAATCTTTTTATCTTTTTATCTTATCTTTTTCAAAAACTTTATCTTTTTCAAAATTTGATTTCAAAATATCTTATCTAACTTCTTATCCTCCTATCTTTTTAAATTTTGATTTCAAATCTTTTTCAATCAACTAACTAACTTTGTGTTTGTTTCTTATCTTTTTCAAAACTACCTAACTACTTTACCCTCTTCTATTTTCGAAAATATCTCTCTCTTTTCCAAAAATTCTTTTTAATTAATTAATTGTTTCATGTTTTAATTTTAATTACATTTTATCTCTAATTTTCGAAAAACACTAACCTCTTTTTCAAAATTAATTTCGAATTCTCTCTTCTCTTTTCTTCTTCTATTTAATTATTTAATTACTAACACTTCTCTTCACCTCTCTTCATTCATATCCTAACATCTCATCTCACACCTCTGCCATCCTCACAGTTGTGTTTCTTCCTTTACATTACATTCTTTGTCTCCCCTTCTTCTTATACCACTTTCTTTTTCTACTAACATAAAGGAATCTCTATACTGTGACATAGAGAATTCCTCTTCTTTTCTTGTTTTCTTCTCTTTCATATGAGCAGGAACAGGGATAAAGGCACTCTTGTTGAAATTGATCCAAACCTGAAAGGACTCTGAAGAAAAATTAAAAGAAGCTAAATTACAACAATCCAGAAGAGACCTTCTAGAAATTTTCGAACAAGAGAAAGAGATGGCAGAGGAAAATAATAATAATAATGCAAGAAGAATGCTTGGAGACTTCACAAAGCCAACGTCCAAGTTTGATGGAAGAAGCATCTCCATTCCTGCCATTGGAGCCAATAACTTTGAGCTTAAGCCTCAACTAGTTGCTTTAATGCAACAAAACTGCAAGTTTATGGACTTCCATCTGAAGATCCTTACCAGTTTTTAACTGAGTTCTTGCAGATCTGTGACACTGTAAAGACAAATGGAGTTAATCCTGAAGTCTACAGACTCTTGCTTTTCCCTTTTGCTGTAAGAGACAGAGCTAGAGTATGGTTGGATTCACAACCCAAAGATAGCCTGGACTCATGGGATAAGCTTGTCACTGCATTCCTAGATAAATTCTTTCCTCCTCAAAAGCTGAGCAAGCTGAGAGTGGATGTTCAAACCTTCAAACAAAAGATGGTGAATCCCTCTATGAAGCTTGGGAAAGATACAAGCAGCTGACCAAGAGATGTCCATCTGACATGTTTTCTGAATGGACCATATTAGATATATTCTATTATGGTCTCTCTGAATTTTCGAAAATGTCATTGGACCATTCTGCAGGTGGATCTATTCACCTGAAGAAAACGCCTGAAGAGGCTCAAGAACTCATTGACATGGTTGCAAACAACCAGTTTATGTACACCTCTGAGAGGAATTCCGTGAATAATGGGGTACCTCAGAAGAAAGGAGCTCTTGAAATTGATGCTCTGAATGCCATATTGGCTCAGAACAAAGTGTTGACTCAACAGGTCAACATGATCTCTCAAAATCTGAATGGATTGCAACATGCATCCAATAGTACTAGAGAGGCAGCTTCTGAAGAAGCTTATGATCCTGAAAACCCTGCCATGGCAGAGGTTAATTACTTAGGTGAACCTTATGGAAACACTTATAACTCATCATGGAGAAATCATCCAAATTTCTCATGGAAGGATCAACAAAAACCTCAACAAGGTTTTAACAATGGTGGACGCAACAGGCTGAATAATAGTAAGCCATATCCATCATCTTCTCAGCAACAGACAGAGAACTCTGAACAAAACACTTCTAATTTAGCCAACATAGTCTCTGATCTGTCAAAAGCCACTTTCAGTTTCATGAATGAAACAAGATCCTCCATTAGAAATTTGGAGGCACAAGTGGGCCAGCTGAGTAAGAAAGTCATTGACACTTCCTCCCAGTACTCTCCCAAGTAATACAGAAGAAAATCCAAAAGGAGAGTGCAAGGCCATTGATTTAATCAAAGTGGCCGAATGCACCAAGGAGGAGGAGGACGAAAATCCCAGTGAGGAAGACCTCCTGGGACGTTCCTCAAGCAAGAAGGAGTTTCCTATTAAGGATCTTGAGGAATATGAGGCTCATCCAGCGACCATAGAGATTCCTTTAAATCTCCTTCTGCCATTCATGAGCTCTGAAGAATATTCATCCTCTGAAGAGAATGAAGATGTGACTGGAGAGCAAGTTGCTCAATACTTAGGAGCTATCATGAAACTGAATGCCAAGCTGTTTGGTAATGAGACTTGGGAAAGTGAACCTCCCTTGCTCATTAGTGAACTAGATACTTGGATTCAGAAGACTCTACCTCAAAAGAAACAAGATCCTGGCAAGTTTCTAATACCTTGTACCATTGGCACCATGAGCTTTGAAAAAGCTCTATGTGATCTTGGGTCAGGAATAAATCTTATGCCACTCTCTGTAATGGAGAAGCTGGGAATCATTGAGGTACAACCTGCCTTGTTCTCATTACAATTGGTAGATAAGTCCATAAGACAAGCTTATGGAATAGTAGAGGACGTGCTAGTAAAGGTTGAAGGCCTCTACATCCCTACTGACTTCATAATCCTAGACACTAGGAAGAAAGATGATGAATGCATCATCCTAGGAAGACCTTTCCTAGCCACAGCAGGAGCTGTGATAGATGTCAACAGAGGTGAGTTAGTCCTTCAATTGAATGATGGGGACTACCTGTGTTCAGGCACATGGCCATCCCTCTGTGACAAAAGAGTAAGCATGAAGATTCTCTCAGTTCAGAGTCAGAAGAGCCCACACAGTCAAACTCTAAGTTTGTGTTGTGAAGCCACAACCAAACTCTAAGTTGGTGTCCAAACCCCATATCCAAACTCTAAGTTTGGTGTTGGAAATATCACACTTAAGTTGACCTGATCACCTTGTGGCTCCATGAGAGCCACTGTCAAGCTATTGACATTAAAGAAGCGCTTGTTGGGAGGCAACCCAATTTTATTTATCTAATTTTATTTTATTTTATTTTGGTGTTATTTTGTGTTGAATTAGGTACATGATCATGAGGAGTCACGAAAAAAATCAAAAAAATTAAAAACAGAGTCAAACAAAGAAAAAAATTTTCACCCTGGAGGACGCACGGGCGGCGTTCAGCGCCCAGAAGGAGCATCTGACTGGCGTTCAACGCCAGAACAGAGCATCTTTCTGGCGCTGAACGCCCAAAAACAAGCTACATCCTGGCGTTTAACGCCAAGAATGCGCACAGAGACAATCTGGCGCTGAACGCCAGAAACAAGCTTGAAACTGGCGTTCAACGCCAGAAACAAGCATCACATGGGTTTAACGCCCAGAACATGCATCAATGGGCGTTTGAACGCCAGAATGATGCATAAAGGCATGTTACATGCCTATATGGTGAAGGAATGGTATTTGTTTTCACCTCAGGATCTGTGGACCCCACAGGATCCTCACCTCAGGATCTGTGGACCCCACAGGATCCCCACCTACCATATTCCCACCTTCCCTTAATCCTAAGCAACTCTCTTAATCCAAATCTCATTCTCAATATCACACTTCCCAAAAACCTTCACCATCACCTCAACTCCTCTCCCAATTACTCCATTCACCATTCACATCAACCTCCTCTTCCCCAAAACCCACCTACCTCCATCAAATTCAAATTCAATTTCCCACCCTTTCCCACCCAAAATGGGCGAACCTATACCCCCCTCTCTATAATACCCTTCTTTTCTTTTACATTTTCACACAACACAAACCCACACTCCCACATAGCGAACCCTCTCTTCTCCCTCTCTCCTATTCTTCTTCTCTTCTTCTACTCTTCTGTCTTTTCTTGCTCGAGGACGAGCAAATTTTAAGTTTGGTGTGGTAAAAAGCCTAGCTTTTTATTTTTCATTCACCATCAATGGCACCCAAGACCGGAGTTTCCTCAAGAAAAGGAAAAGGAAAGGCAAAAGCTTCCACTTCCGAATCATGGGAGAAGGAAGGAAAGGCAAAAGCTTCCACTTCCGAATCATGGGAGAAGGAGAGATTCATCTCCAAGAGCCACCAAGACCACTTCTATGATGTTATGGCAAAGAAAAGGGTGATCCCTGAGGTCCCCTTCAAGCTCAAAAAGAATGAGTATCCGAAAATCCGACATGAAATTCAAAGAAGAGGTTGGGAAGTCTTAGCCAACCCCATGCAACAAGTCAGAATTCTCATGGTTCAAGAGTTCTATGCCAATGCATGGATCACTAGGAACCATGACCAAAGTATGAACCCAAGCCCAAAGAATTATCTCACAATGGTTAGGGGGAAATACTTGGATTTTAGTCCGGAAAATGTGAGGTTGGCGTTTCATTTGCCTATGATGCAAGGTGATGAACACCCCTACACAAGAAGGGTCAACTTTAACCAAAGGTTGGACCAAGTCCTCATGGATATGTGTGTAAAAGGCGCCCAATGGAGAGTAGATTCCAAAGGCAAGCCAGTCCAACTAGGGGTGGCAGTGGGGCGGGTAGGGGCGGGTTTTTACCCTACCCGACCCCGCCCCGCCGTCCCGTAACTCAGGTACTACCCGCCCCGTCACAACCCGCGGGTAGTAAATTGCAGTACCCGAACCCGCCCCTGCGGGTACCCGCCCCACCCCTACCCGCCCCTATAAAAATTAAAATCAAAAGACGTAAGAATTAACAAATTAATTGGTACTATGTAAGAGAGGCCAGCAGAAAATGTGCTCAGAGGAAGAGAAATTATGAACAGGTACATAATACAATATAAAAATGTGCATTATCTTGATTGATATATATATTCAAAACTTGAATTTCAATTTATAAACAAAACTGTTAATTTTATTAGGAAGCATTCCAAGAGCTCGAAGGATCCGTGGCAAAGCTTAGAACTGAAGTCCAATTACTCCATGAAAAACTTACTAGACTTGACAAGGAAAATAAGGAACTCGACAAGGAAAATAACTCCATTCAAGTAGGTTAATTAGAAGTTGTTAACATCTTTTATTTTTTGAGGATTATGACTTTGCTTATTTAGATTTATAATTTAGAAATTACTTTTATTAAATTCAAAATTCATTTGGTAACAGTAGCAGTAGCAGTAAACTACGTGAATATGATTTGATAATTCATCACTCAACTTTTATAATTAAGAGATTAGGAAAGTGAATCATAATGACCAAGAAAGAATTATGTCAATACCCTTTTATTTCTTTAGATAGATATAACTGAAATACTGAATTTTTTTTATCACATGGACAGGAAGAAATTTACAAGATGCATGGAATGGAATTATCAGCAAAATTTGTTGATTAGTTCTGCACTTCTGCTGTTTAACTAGTGTAGTAAAATTGCACAAAAATCACACAAATTTTAGGCAAAATTCAACCAAATTTATTCAATTAAAAACTGCAACATACCAAAATAGATAAACAAAGTTCATAACATAATCAACATTAAACTTATTGCTCTTGCTTTTGTTCTTAACAGAAAAAACAGAACAGTCTTTGATTCTCTTCATAATTATAACACCTTGATCATATTCCCTTTCATAAACCAAGTCACTCTAATCTTGAAGAGTCCATTCACTACTCAATAACAATTACAAAATTAGAATAAAATCAGAATAAATCACTTCTTCTTCTCCATGGACTGAATTTTACAAGAAAAAGAGCTACACAATGCAGGAATCTACTAGTCACCAGAGCGAGAAATTAATTTTTTGAAATCAAAATTAATTTTAGTTTTATCTTAACTATTTTAACATAAAACATAAATCATAAAAATTAAATTAAAAAAAAACTGAGCATGCACATCAGCGGTAAGTATTGAACGAGAAGTGCTTAGTGCTTACCAGTCACCAGAGAGACGACGACGGAGGAAGGAGGGACGACAAGGTGAGCACAGACCAAAGACCGCAGATTGGAGAGGCGAGTCGGCGAGGACAGTGACTGCGAGAAGTGGGAGCGACGCCGACGTGAGCTCCGTGAGCGACAGCGGCGAGGCGACCGAGATGAATGAGGACGGTTGGTGTCTTGGTGAGCGACGACGAACGATCGGACAAGCTGTGATGGCAACTTACTGGCGCAGCTGAGCAGAGGATGTGGTCCTTGACATCCTTGGAGAGTTGGAGAAGAGCTGAAGGCCTCAAGCCTCAAGCCGGAAGGAGTGAAGAGTGAGTGAGTGATGAAGTGAGCTATAGAGTTTGCCTAATGCCTAGGGTTGAGATTTGGGAATGGAAATGAAATGAGTGAGAGTGACGGCGGCGAGGAAGTGAAGTCAAGTAACCCTAATTTTTAATTTATATATATATATATATGCACTCCGGGGCGGGTAGGGGCGGGTTCACCCTAAACCCGACCCCGCCCCGCCCCGCTCATCCACCCCGCCACGCATCAAACCCGCCCCGCCGCGGGTCGGGTTTAAACCCGCCCCGACCGGGTAGGGGCGGGGCGGGTACCCGCGGGTTCGGGTATTGCTGCCACCCCTAAGTCCAACTAAGAAGATTGGACCTCAAGCCTGTAGCTAGAGGATGGTTGGAGTTCATTCAAAGATCCATCATCCCTACAAGCAACCGATCTGAAGTTACTGTGGATCGGGCCATCATGGTTCATAGCATCATGATTGGTGAAGAAGTAGAGGTTCATGAAGTCATCTCCAATGAACTCTACAAAATAGCTGACAAGCCTTCATACATGGCACGGTTAGCCTTCCCCCACCTTATATGCCATCTATGTTACTCAGCTGGAGTTATCATAGAAGGAGATATCTCCATTGAAGAAGACAAGCCCATTACCAAGAAAAAGATGGAGCAAACAAGGGAAGCTCCTCACGGCCTCCAAGAAGAACATGAGGAAGTGCATCATCAACAAATGCCTCAAGGAATGCACTTTCCTCCTAACAACTATTGGGAGCAACTCAACACCTCCTTAGAGGATTTGAGTCATAATGTTGAACAACTAAGGGTGGAACATCATGAGCACTCCATCATCCTCCAAGAAATAAGAGAAGATCAAAGAACAATGAGGGAGGAGCAACAAAGGCAAGGAAGGGACATAGAAGAGTTGAAGAACATCATTGGTCCTTCAAGAAGAAGACGCCACTAAGGTGGAATCATTCCTTGTTCTTTATTTCTTTCTGTTTTCGGTTTTTAATGCTATGTTTATCTATGTTTTTGTGTCTCTATTTCATGATCATTAGTATGTAAACCATGCCTTAAAGCTATGAATAAAATCCATTAGTCCTTCACCTCTCTTAAAAGAAAAATGTTTTAATTCAAAAGAACAAGAAGTACATAATTTTCGAAATTATTAGTGAATTTAATTTAATTATATTGATGTGGTGGCAATAATTTTTGTTTTCTGAATGAATGAATGAACAGTGCATATGTCTTTTGATCTTGTTGTTTATGAATGTTAAAATTGTTGGCTCTTGAAAGAATGATGAACAAAGAGAAATGTTATTGATGATCTGAAAAATATCATGAAATTGATTCTTGAAGCAAGAAAAAGCAGCAAAAAAAAAAAAGTGGCGAAAATTTTAGCAAAGATCCAAGGCTTTGAGCATTAATGGATAGGAGGGCCCAAGGAAGTAAAAATCCAGGTCTAAGCGGCTAAATCAAGCTGTCCCTAACCATGTGCTTGTGTCATGAAGGTCCAAGTGAAAAGCTTGAGACTGAGTGGTTAAAGTCGTGATCCAAAGCTAAAGAGTGTGCTTAAGAGCTCTGGACACCACTAACTGGGGACTTTAGCAAAGCTGAGTCACAATCTGAAAAGGTTCACCCAATTATGTGTCTGTGGCATTTGTGTATCCGGTGGTAATACTGGAAGACAAAGTGCTTAGGGCCACAGCCAAGACTCATAAAATAGCTGTGTTCAAGAATCAACATGCCTAACTAGGAAAGTCAATAAACACTATCTGAAATTCTGAGTTCCTAAAGAAGCCAATCACTCTGAACTTCAAAGGAAAAAGTGAGATGCCAAAACTGTTCAGAAGCAAAAAGCTACAAGCCCCGCTCATCTAATTAAATTAATATTCATTGATATTTTGGAATTTATAGTATATTCTCTTCTTTTTATCCTATTTGATTTTCAGTTGCTTGGGGACAAGCAACAATTTAAGTTTGGTGTTGTGATGAGCGGATAATTTATACGCTTTTTGGCATTGTTTTCATATAGTTTTAGTAAGTTTGAGCTACTTTTAGGATGTTTTCACTAGTTTTTATGTTAAATTCACATTTCTGGACTTTACTATGAGTTGTGTGTTTTTCTGTGATTTCAGGTAAATTCTGACTGAAATTGAGGGATTTGAGCAGAACTCTGAAAAGGCTGACAAAAGGACTGCTGATGCTGTTGGATTCTGACCTCCCTGCACTCGAAATGGATTTTTGGAGCTACAGAACTCCAATGGCGCGCTCTCAACGGCGTTGGAAAGTAGACATCCAGGGCTTTCCAGCAATATATAATAGTCCATACTTTAATCGAAGAATGACGACGTAACTTGGCGTTAAACGCCAAGTACATGCTGCTGTCTGGAGTAAAACGCCAGAAAAACGTCATGATCCGGAGTCAAACGCCCAAAACACGTCATAACCTGAAGTTTGACGCCAAGAAATGCCTCTACACGTGGATTGATCAAGCTCAGCCCAAACACACACCAAGTGGGCCCCGGAAGTGGATTTATGCATCAATTACTTACTCATGTAAACCCTAGCTAGTAGTCTAATATATATAGGACACTTATCTATGTATTAGACATCTTTGGTCTCAGTTTTGTTTTATTTTCATCTTAGGAGATCAGTGATCACGTTTAGGGGGCTGGCCATTCGGCCATGCCTGGACCTCTTGCTTATGTATTTTTAACGGTGGAGTTTCTGCACACCATAGATTAAGGGTGTGGAGCTCTGCTGTACCTCAAAGATTAATGAAGTTCTATTTTCTTTTATTCAATTCCTCTCTTATTCTTACTCCAAGATATTCATTCGTACCCAAGAATATGATGAATGTGTGAGTAAATAACCCTCATTATCGTTCTCACTCATGAACGCGTGTGATTGACAACCACTTACGTTCTACATGCAACACAAGCTTGAATGCATATCTCTTAGATTCCCCAACAGAATCTTCGTGGTATAAGCTAGATGGATGGCGGCATTTATCTGGATCCGGAAAGTCCAACCTTGTCTGTGGTGTTTCGAGTAGGATCCTGGGAATCCGGAAAGTCTCACCTTGTCTGTGGTATTCCGAGTAGGATTCCGTTCATGAATGACTGTGACGTGCTTCAAACTTTAACCTGCTGGGCGTTAGTGACAAACGCAAAAGAGGGATTCTATTCCAGTAGGAGCGGGAACCAACCGGTGATTGGCCGTACTGTGACAGAGTGCGTGCATTAGCTTTCACTGCGAGGATGGGATGTAGCTATCAACCATGGGTGATGCCTCCAGACTGGTTAGCTGTGCGAGTGACAGCCGCACAGGTTATTTCCCCGAGAGGAATGAAAGTAGCCACAGCTGATAGTGAACCCCTATACAAAGCTTGCCATGGAAAGGAGTAAGAAGGATTGAGTAGAAGGAATAGGAGAGCAGGCGTCCTAGAGCTCTACAGCACCTCCATTCCGCTTATCTGAAATTCCTACCAATGAATCTACATAAGTATTTCTATCCCTTTTATTATTCCTTTTTATTTAACAATCCAATTATCACTATTACTTTTTAATCTGCCTAACTGAGATTTGCAAGGTGACCATAGCTTGCTTCATACCAACAATCTCTGTGGATTCGACCCTTACTCACGTAAGGTTATTACTTGGACGACCCAGTACACTTGCTGGTTAGTTGAACGGAGTTGTGAAGAAAATAAACAGTGCCCTAAGAGTAAAATCATACAAGACCAAAAAGTCAAATCACAATTTCGTCCACCAGATCCCATTCCTTCTCTTGGGATGGATTTCAAAATTTAATTTGCTAGCATTGGAAACATGAGAGAGATTGTCATTAATATGATTGATGGCATTGAAAGCTACACACTACTCAGGGAAGTAAAAGTAACTTTTTCTAATTAATTTGTTTAACTCATTTAATTACTTTTCTTCTAGCTCTATCTTCTCTCTCATCTCTTTCTTCTCTTCGGTCATATCACAGGAAACTATGGAAGCTAAGTTAAGCTACCAAAAGAAAGAAGGAGCTACATGCATCAAGACCATCGAGCTGATGGCGAGAAAACTTAAAAAATGTAGTGGCTAAGATTCTTATCACTTATGGTAAGATATGGTGATGAGATCTTGGCTTCTCCATACCAAAAATAGTTGAAGGAGATTCGGCCAGCAAGGAGAAGATCCTTGGAGGAATGGCTTGTCTCTGGTTTTGGATTCACTCATCATAGAAAGTAGCTAGGGTGGCTACGTGAGGCAGGAAGCAAAAGCGGAGCAGATGAAACTATCATCATCATGAAGCATCAAGGGCCAGAAATTTATCTTGGAGAGCAAGCCAAGGATGGAGCGCTCAGATTGATGAAAATTTATGACCAAGGAAGGACTAGGGTAATTGCATGTTGGGTTTTGCATGGGTTATCTTTTCTCTCTCTCTGGCCGAACCAATTTTGTTCTTGGAGAAAAAGAAGTTGGCTTGGTTTTTGGCTTCAAAGGTGGAGGCTTTCCTCTTCTATAAAAAGAGAGAACAGCCACGGTTTGGAGCAAGGAGAAAGTGTGAGAGTGTAAGGCACAGTGTTCTCAGAGCTACCTGAGCTAACAGATTTCTCTTCTCCTTCAATGTATTCTATTTTGTATTTTTCTGTTTAATTTTGTCATGTCTTGAGTCTCATTGAAAAAAGCAAACAGTGAGATTTGTATGAAAAATCCATAGAGCGGAAAAAGGTAGAGAGTGCAAAATAAAAAAAAAAGCCATAGATGTTCTTAGAGGTCCTTTGTTCATCTATGTTGTGTTTCATGATTCTGTGAGAATCCCCTTGTAAGTTGGGTTAGCACTTTACAGTCTGTAATCCAGAAGATTATAGTGAAATTCCATCATTGTTGTGATGGAGACTGGATGTAGGCTGCACTGCACTTAGCAGCTGAACCAAGTTATATCTTGGTGTAATTTTCTCTCTTCTCTACTCCATTTCTGTTTCTACTGCACAGGAGCTAAAACTAAAAATATCTCGTGTCAAGTGACGAGACAAAAATAAAAGTCTCGTGGCTAGGGACGAGACAAAAATAAAAAAGTCTCCTGAAGTTATTATAAAAGGACAGCGAGTGTTACTGAGCAAAAAAGGGGCTAAGATTCAACCCCTCTCCCCCTCCTTCTCTTAGCCACTGAAAACCATCAATGATAATAACAACTAAAGAAAGCAATAATGACATGGAAACTTAAATTTTCATAAATTGAAATTAAAATTAACAAAGAGTGTTCATAAAATTAAAATGATAAAATAAAGGGAATAACAAGAGAAATGAAGAAGAACAAGATAAAAGAACATGGAAAGATAAAGAAAACTATACTAGAACAAGAATTAAAAACTGAAATTAAAGAGAAATTAACTAAACCTAACCTAATTCTAGAGAGAGGGGGGAGCTTCTCTCTCTAGAAACTAAGAGAAAAGCATGTAAAAGTTAAGCTTAATTGCCCCCCCTCATTCCTCTTTACTTTGTCCTCAAATAGCTTCAGAAAATGAGTTGGATTGGATTTTGGGGGCCCATAAATTGCTACCAGCGAGTTGCAATTAATGAGGTCACGTGCCAGGACCCGTGCGTACGCACAACACACATGCTAAATTCTGACTTGTGCGTACACACACTTAGACTTACGTCCAATATAGCAAATTCTATATCATTTTGAAGCCCCAGATGTCAGCTTTTCAATGCCACTGAAACCGCCTCATTTGGACCTCTGTAGCTCAAGTTATGGCCAATTTAGTACAAAAAGGTCAAGACTGGCAACTTTCCAAATTCCATTTCCTTCATGATTTCTTCTTTTTTGCATGCTCTTTTTCTCACTTCTTCAACCCATACTTGCCTTGGAAACTTGAAATCACTCAACAAATACATCAAGGCACCAAATAGGATTAAAGTGAATAAAAATTGACTAAATTAAGCACAAAAGAGCATGTTTTCACTTTCAAGCACAATTTAGAAAGAAATCTCAAAAGCATGCAATTTAGATGAATAAATGTGGGTTTATGTGATGAAATCCACTCAAATCAAACCAAAATATATCGTAAAATATGGATTCATCATAGGGTTGACTAAGTGGGATTAATTCTTTATAATTGCCATATTTGTGGTCAATGACTAGGATAGAAAATCTTGACTCTCAACCCTTACCAAAACCCTTTTTAGCATTTGAATCTCCTTTCATTTTCTTAGTTAATTACCTTTATTGCTTCTTTATTTTCTTGCAATTTCTTGTCAATTGCTATCTCACCCCCAATCTCTCATATTCAATGATACGCACACCTCATTGTAATTCCGTGGGAGAATGACCCAAGATTTAAAACTCCCGGTTTCTATTGATTTGAATTGTGACAATTATTTAAACTTTTATTAGGGTCATTTAATGGTTTGAAACTATACTTGCAACGCAATTCTTTTTAAGAAATTTCGAATCAGCATTTGGCCCTTATCAATAGTGTCCCTCCGAATAAACTCGAGCTTATCTCGGTGTCGCATGCAATTCATAGATGTAACCATGGAGATGTTAGTTCCTTAGAACACGATTGTAGACGTGGAAGGTGAAACTTGTGAATATATGACCTCGCAAGGAGTTGTGGGGCTTTGATGCTCGCGGATAGGTTTTGATTGGTAACGTTAGTGTCAAGCGACCGTGTGAGAAGGAAGTTCTGTTGATTAAAGTTGCTTGGAGTCAGGCCGAAGTGGAGTAGCATACATGGGGACTTGAGTCTGATATGAGGAATAATTATCCTCACCTTTCTACATGTAATTGTGAAGTTGGTAACCGAATTCTAATTGCGTTGTAAGATATTGGAACACCTTATCTATTCATAGCTTTTGATAGAGATGAGGATTTAAAACTGAAAGTGTTAAGAATAGTGTCAAGCTTGGAACCAAACTTAATTGTTTCGTATAAAACGTTGCCGTTAGGGCTGGAAAAACTCAAGGATATTTTTGGTTGACGTGGATGTATAGTCAAGATCTTAATGGCAGACGATCAGAGTGGGGCAGTGAAAACGCGATGATTTTGATGGTTTTTATGGCTACTATAATGTGGAAGAGGAGTTTTGGATATAAGATTGTTTTAAGAATTGACGGAGAATTGAGGAACAGAAATTTTGAAGGCAAAATTTCTATTAAGGTAGGTAGGATGTAAAACCCAGATAAACGGTATGTGATAATTTTCGAAAAATGCGTAATGACGTTAAAATCAGCTGTATCGGCTTAAGTCTGTCCGGTACTGCGTGTGCGGGAATCAAAACTAAAGAAATGACAAGAAAAAGATTTAGAATAAAAAACTGGACACTTATCTTAAAGATTTTGGCACAAGATAGGGTCAAAATTCCAAAAAGGCACAAACTGGCCCATGTTGGGACCAAAGCCCAACCTGAGTCACAAAATCCATCCACACTTAGCGAACCATCAGCACACTTTTCCCTTTCATAGAATCACATACATTCAGCCCTTGAGAGAAGAGAAGAGAGGAAGAGAATGTGCCTTTGTGCACTATTCACTATTTCCTTCAATTGCTCATAACTTTTAATCCGGAGTTTCGATTGATGAGCCATTTATGGCCACGTGTTTGTCTTGGATCTCTCTTCAATTATATCTAAATAATGTGGTACGTAAACATAAAATCTTTACCCCGTTTTCCATTCTCTCCCAGTTTGCATTTTTGGGAATATGTTGTTGAGAAACTTGTGATTTTGGCTCTTTATGGGTACTCTAACATAGATTCCAAGCAGATTCCATTCCATTTTCAAATGAGTTAAGGTGAGAAAGCTTAACTCCTTTCATTATCCATAATTTTTGAGTAAAACCCTAGTATGAATATTGAGTTATTGTTGTTATTAGATTATATGGAGTAGCTTGGCTTGTTTGGTTATTTTGGTACGTGATTGGGTGCTTGGTGTAAGAACCAGAGTTTTTCACACAAAACCATTTTAATAAAATAATTTTAGTGCCCGGAATAGATTCAAATTTTAGGAGTTTTAATTTGAAAATAAAAAGGTAAAATTTGATTTCAGTGAATTTTTCTGAGTTGGAAAATGTATCTTTTTCGAAAAGTTTTTGTAAGAATGCGTACTGGCGCTTAAGTTGGTAGAACTGACTCTAGTCTATCCAGTACCGCGTATTTTGAAAAAAATTGATTTATTGTTTTAAAAAGGCAAAAATAATTTAGAATTGAAAATCGGGCACTAATCTTAAAGATTTTGGCCCAAAGTGGGCCAAACGAACCAAAAACGCTAACGGGTTGGACTGGACCCAAAATAGGCCTGAGGCCCAACATATATATGCTCATTTAACGAGCATTTCAGCCTATTCCACTTCATTTTGAAGAGGGGGGCGCAGGTTGAGAAGAGAGGAGAGGTGAAAGTTTGGTTACTATTCACATCCATCTTCTGGTGACCATAACTTAAGCTACGGAGTTCCCATTGACGAGCCGTTTGAAGCCACGCGAAGCTCTCGTCGAGATCTTTGATTCTATTTAAGCAAAACTAGTAAGAAATCGCATCTCAATCCCCAGTTTTCAGCCCTAAATTTCTGCAATTTTTTGGGTTATGATTTTGAGTAGATTTTGTGATTTTGCTTGTTTAGGTGATCTCTAGTAGCAGGTAATTGTTGAATTTTATCTCTAATCTCGCTGGTTAAGGTAAGGTTTCACTAAATCCTTGTGTTTAGTTATTTTGTGTATCTTAGGTTTTGATATTGGTGTATATATGATGTTAGTTTGAGCTTTGGTGGCTTGTTGGTAAGATTGAAAGCTTGTTGGACTCCAATCTTGGTGCAGTGTACTTTTTGGGGAGCATCCAATGTATAGTTTCGGTCTCCTCTATGTAATATATAATATTCATGGATACTTATGCTAGTTGACCTTAAGATAGGTTGAAAGGTGTGATTGTATGGTTAATTGTATATAAATGTATGTTTGATGATTATTATTGATGAGTTGTGTTGGTGTGTGTTGAGATTGGAAGATGGGTATTGATGATAATTTTTTATTGTTGTTTGTTATGGATTATGGTGGTTGATGATGATGGTTGGAAATTATTAGTGTTGATGAGTATTGATGGTGATTGATTATATTGATGACTCATGAGGATTCTGAAAATTCATGGTAATATGTAAATTTACAATGTTTATGATGGATTGAAATTATGAATATATGACCTATTAATTGATGAATAGACGGTTGGTGATAATAGAGATTATGTTGACGTTGTTGAATTATGATGTTGAATAGTGATGATTGTGTGGAAGAATAACAACTATGATTTGTTGATGTTGCGATTGGATTATTGTGATTATGTGAAATTATAATGAGATAGGGTAGATGATGCCTATGAGTAGTGGGATTATGTTAAAGTTGATTATGTTGGATTCTTAATGTAAGAATTGTGTAAATTATTGATGATTGAGAATCTTGATTGAGGATTATGGTTTTGTGTTGATTTATGGTGAAATGTTATGTGAATTAGGTTGGATTTAGACTTGTTGAATGGTTTAGGAGATTGTGTGATTGAGAAAATGGTTGAAGCAATGCTTGGTATGAATTTAGAGTTGCTTTGGTATGGTTGAAAAGTGTTTGAGTTGGTTTTTGGATTGAGAGTTAGTTAAATTTGAGTTTTTAGTATTTTTGGTAAAAACAGATTTTTAGTGAACTTTGACGGATCATAATCGAGCCTCAGTTTTCAAATTTTGTTGAAATTTGCTTTAAATTAAAGTTCTTTGAAAACTCTTTAAATTGATATAAATTTTGTAAGAATTGGAATTTTGTAAAGGAAGTTATGATCATTCAAAGTTGGTTGTCAAAATCTGAAATTCTGCAAAGCTACAGAATTTTGTGATTTCTGGTATGTGCGCACGCACACCCCTGTGAATTTTTAAACCTATACACACACACAGCCTTGTGCGTACGCACACATAGGGGAAGGCTATCTGTTTAGAGCGCTAGCACAACCTGTGCGCGCACATAACCAATGAAGTTTTACAACCTGTGCGTACGCACAGCCTTGTGCGCACGCACACGTTAGAAGGTGTACTCTGTTGAGGACGTTCGCACGCCTTGTGCGGATGAATAGAGTTAAAATTTTTACTACCTGTGCATACACATACCTCTATGCGTACGCACACATTTGAAAACTTCATGGGCGTGCGTGTGCACACCCCTGTGCGTACGCACACGCCCTATTTTTCAAAACTTAAGTTTTGTTTTCAACTATTTCACCTTCTCAACAAGATTGTAAGCTTCTGTGACACCATTTTAAGACTCTTGGGCTTATTTTTTAGGCATTAAAACATGAGAAAGGTCCTCGGAAGTTTGGTTTGGTATTATTTTGAAAAGTTAGAGAACAGAGGCTTAGGTTTCTGGTGTACTGATGATGGGTTTGGTGGAGTGCGAAAGAAGAAAGATCTACAAATTGAGAAAATTAACGAACTTGTGAGTTCGGGATGGAAAGTTATGAATTGATGATGGTTGTGATGAGTTGAAACTTTGAAATGAATGATTATGGTTAATGAAATGAGTATGAGTGGAGGTGTGCTTTGAGGAGTGGCCTCTGAGATTGAATACATGATTATGATATGCATTGTTATCCACCGTAGGGGCTGTGGCAGTCTCCCGCCTACGTTCGGATGTGAGGCTTGAAGCTGGACTTCTCACTCACATTACTGCTTGAGAAGACGGTGGTAGGGCACTCTCCCTCAGAATTTTTCTCCTGAGCATGGGTTTCTTTCTAGTTGTAAGGTGGTAGGGCACTAATCCACGGAATGATGCGGCATCCACAGGAAGGTGGTAGGGCACTCTCCCTCGGAACATTTCCCTCTGAAAGGAGAAGGTGGTAGGGCACTTATCCCTCGGAATTATTCCTTCTGAGTATGCGCAACAGAGAGACTAATCCGGGAGTTGCCGTCCGGATTTTCTGTCAGGTTTGGCATAATAACCGACATGTGATATCACAGCCAATAGGACAGACATTCATCATATGCATCTTCTATATGCTTGCTTGCTTTGTTTGTGGCTATTCGGCGTTGAGGAGGTTAGGTAGGCGGCGGCGATGAGATCGCACGTAAGATAGGTTGGTGAAGGCTGTGAGACAGCGGTGGTTAGTTTTAGATAGAAATCCCCTAAGTTTAGATACCTTTATTTATTGGTTATGGTTTAAGTTATTTATTTCATTAAGCTTGAATATCTGTTTGGTATGAAGCTCTAGGATTGCCTCTAGCATCCCGGAGTCTTACATCTTACATTACTAGGTACTGTTACTATACTGAGAACCTCTAATTCTCTCATTCCATATGTTGTTGTTGTTTTTCAGATGCAGGTCGCAACCCACCTCAGTGAGTTGTTTGATGGTAGCAGAGCAGAGGATCTTATTCTATTTTGTTGCTAGTAGGATTATTTTGATTTGTACTCTCACTTTTGCTTTTACTTTTTTCTAGAGGCTTACTTTGAGAGAAAAACTTGTATAAGTTGTTTTAAATCTTTAGATTTTTGTATTGTCTGTATATTGCTAGCCGGCTTAAACTTCGTGAGCCATGGTTAGCTTCTTATGCTATTAAACTTTTATTTTTTGTTATATTATATCTATATCTTATGCGTTAAGTTAGTAGCTGGTGTGCGAAATTGTGATCACTACTTTTCACAACTCAAATAATCCCTAGTAATGGCCCCAAGAACTTGGTGCTCAATACCATGGCATAAACACAACTTTGCACAACTAACCAGCAAGTGCACTGGGTCGTCCAAGTAATAAACCTTACGCGAGTAAGGGTCGATCCCACGGAGATTGTTGGTATGAAGCAAGCTATGGTCACATTGTAAATCTTAGTCAGGCAGACTCAAATGGGTATAATGATATACGAATAAAGCATAAAGATAAAGATAGAGGTACTTATGTAATTCATTGGTAGGAACTTTAGATAAGCGTATGAAGATGCCTTCCCTTCCGTCTCTCTGCTTTCCTACTGTCTTCATCCAATCCTTCTTACTCCTTTCCATGGCAAGCTTATGCAAGGGTTTCACCGTTGTCAGTGGCTACCTCCCATCCTCTCAGTGAAAACGTTCCTATGCTCTATCACAGCATAGGCTAATCATCTGTCGGTTCTCGGTCAGGCCGGAATAGAATCCAGTGATTCTTTTGCGTCTGTCACTAACGCCCCGCCTGCTAGGAGTTTGAAGCACGTCACAGTCATTCAATCATTGAATCCTACTCAGAATACCACAGACAAGGTTAGACCTTCCGGATTCTCTTGAATGCCGCCATCAGTTCTAGCCTATACCACGAAGACTCTGATCTCACGGAATGGCTGGCTCGTTTGTCAGGCGAGCACTCGGTTGTCAGGCGATCAACCATGCATCGTGTATCAGGAATCCAAGAGATATTCACCCAATCTAAGGTAGAACGGAGGTGGTTGTCAGTCACACGTTCATAGGTGAGAATGATGATGAGTGTCACGGATCATCACATTCATCAAGTTGAAGAACAAGTGATATCTTGGACAAAGAACAAGCGGAATTGAATAGAAGAACAATAGTAATTGCATTAATACTCGAGGTACAGCAGAGCTCCACACCTTAATCTATGGTGTGTAGAAACTCCACCGTTGAAAATACATAAGAACAAGGTCTAGGCATGGCCGTGAGGCCAGCCTCCCAATGATCTAAGAACTAGATGTCCAAAGATGAAAATACAATAGTAAAAGGTCCTACTTATAGAAAACTAGTAGCCTAGGGTGTACAGAGATGAGTAAATGACATAAAAATCCACTTCCGGGCCCACTTGGTGTGTGCTTGGGCTGAGCAATGAAGCATTTTCGTGTAGAGACTCTTCCTGGAGTTAAACGCCAGCTTTTATGCCAGTTTGGGCGTTTAACTCCCATTTAGGTGCCAGTTCCGGCGTTTAACGCTGGGATTTCTGAGGGTGACTTTGAACGCCGGTTTGGGCCATCAAATCTTGGGCAAAGTATGGACTATCATATATTGCTGGAAAGCCCAGGATGTCTACTTTCCAACGCCGTTAAGAGCGCGCCAATTGGGCTTCTATAGCTCCAGAAAATCCACTTCGAGTGCAGGGAGGTCAGAATCCAACAGCATCTGCAGTCCTTTTCAGTCTCTGGATCATTTTTGCTCAGGTCCTCAATTTCAGCCAGAAAATACCTGAAATCACAAAAAAACACACAAACTCATAGTAAAGTCCAGAAAAGTGAATTTTAACTAAAAACTAATAAAAATATACTAAAAACTAACTAGATCATACTAAAAACATACTAAAAACAATGCCAAAAAGCGTATAAATTATCCGCTCATCACAACACCAAACTTAAATTGTTGCTTGTCCCCAAGCAACTAAGAATCAAATAAGATAAAAAGAAGAGAATATGCAATGAATTCCAAAAACATCTATGAAGATCAGTATTAATTAGATGAGCGGGGCTTTTAGCTTTTTGCCTCTGAACAGTTTTGGCATCTCACTCTATCCTTTGCAACTCAGAATGATTGGCTTCTTTAGGAACTCAGAATCCAGATAGTGTTATTGATTCTCCTAGTTAAGTATGATGATTCTTGAACACAGCTACTTTTTGAGTCTTGGCCGTGGCCCAAAGCACTCTGTCTTCCAGTATTACCACCGGATACATACATGCCACAGACACATAATTGGGTGAACCTTTTCAGATTGTGACTCAGCTTTGCTAGAGTCCCCAATTAAAGGTGTCCAGGGTTCTTAAGCACACTCTTTTTGCCTTGGATCACAACTTTATTCTTTCTTTTTCTTTCTTTTTCTCTTTCTTTTTTTTTCGGTTTTTTTTTCGCCTCTTTTTTTTTGTATTCACTGCTTTTTCCTGCTTCAAGAATCATTTTTAATGATTTTTCAGATCCTCAGTAACATGTCTCCTTTTTCATCATTCTTTCAAGAGCCAACATTCATGAACCACAAATTCAAAAGACATATGCACTGTTTAAGCATACATTCAGAAGACAAAAGTAATGCCACCACATCAAAATAATTAAACTGCTATAAAATTCAAAATTCATGCAATTCTTTTTCTTTTTCAATTTAAGAACATTTGTTTATTTAAGAAAGGTGATGGATTCATAGGACATTCATAACTTTAAGGCATAGACACTAAGACACTAAGATTCATAGGACATTCATAACTTTAAGGCATAGACACTAAGACACTAATGATCACAAGACACAAACATGGACAAAACATAGCATTAATTTTTGAAAAACAGGAAATAAAGAACAAGGAGATTAAAGAACGGGTCCACCTTAGTGATGGCGGCTCTTTCTTCCTCTTGAAGATCCTAGGAGTTGCTTGAGCTCCTCAATGTCTCTTCCTTGTCTTTGTTGCTCCTCTCTCATGATTCTTTGATCTTCTCTATTTCATGGAGGATGATGGAGTGTTCTTGATGCTCCACCCTTAGTTGTCCATGTGGAACTCATTTCAGGAGGATGATGGAGTGTTCTTGATGCTCCACCCTTAGTTGTCCCATGTTGGAACTCATTCTCCTAGGGAGGTGTTCAGTTGCTCCCAATAGTTTTGTGGAGGAAAGTGCATCCCTTGAGGCATCTCAGGATCTCATGATGAGTGGGGTCTCTGTGTGCTCCATCCTCTTCTTAGTGATGGGCTTGTCCTCATCAATAGGGATGTCTCCCTCTATGTCAACTCCAACTGAATAACAGAGGTGACAAATGAGATGAGGGAAGGCTAACCTTGCTAAGGTGGAGGACTTGTCCGCCACCTTATAAAGCTCTTGAGCTATAACCTCATGAACTTCTATTCCTTCTCCAATCATGATGCTATGAATCATGATAGCCCGGTCTATGGTAACTTCGGACCGGTTGCTAGTGGGAATGATTGAGTGTTGGATAAACTCTAACCATCCTCTAGCCACAGGTTTGAGGTCATGCCTTCTCAATTGAACCGGCTTCCCTCTTGAATCTCTCTTCCATTGGGCGCCCTCTTCACATATGACTGTGAGGACTTGGTCCAACCTTTGATCAAAGTTGACCCTTCTAGTGTAAGGATGCTCATCTCCTTGCATCATGGGCAAGTTGACTGCTAACCTTACATTTTCCGGACTAAAATCCAAGTATTTCCCCCGAACCATAGTAAGATAATTCTTTGGATTCGGGTTCACACTTTGATCATGGTTCTTGGTGATCCATGCATTGGCATAGAACTCTTGAACCATTAAGATTCTGACTTGTTGAATGGGGTTGGTAAGAACTTCCCAACCTCTTCTTCGGATCTCATGTCGGATCTCCGGATATTCACCCTTTTTGAGTGAAAAAGGGACCTCGGGGATCACCTTCAAGGCCACACTTCATAGAAGTGGTCTTGATGCACCCTTGAGATGAATCTTTCCATCTCCCATGACTCGGAGGTGGAAGCTTTTGCTTTCCCTTTCCTCTTTCTAGAGGTTTCTCCGGCCTTGGATGCCATAAATGGTTATGGAAAAACGAAAAAGCAACGCTTTTACCACACCAAACTTAAAGGTTTGCTCGTCCTCGAGCAAAAGAAGAAAGAAGAGAGTAGAAGAAGAAGAAATGAGGAAGAAGGGAATGGCTTTGTGTTCGGCCAAAGGGGGAGAAGTGGTGTTTAGGTTGTGTGAAATGAAGGGGTGAAGAAGGGTATATAGGGGAGGAGGAAGGGTAAGGTTCGGTCAAGTGAGGTGGGTTGGGGGGGAAAGTGGTTTGAATTTGAATGGTGAGGTAGTGGGGTTTTATGAAGGATGGATGTGAGTGGTGAAGGAAGATGGGATTTGATAGGTGAAGGGTTTTGGGGAAGAGGTGTTGAGGTGATTGGTGAGTGGGTGAAGAGAGAGAGAGTGGTGGGGTTGGTGGGGGATCCTGTGGGGTCCACAGATCCTGAGGTGTCAAGGAAAAGTCATCCCTGCACCAAATGGCATGCAAAATCACGTTTTGAGCCAATTCTGGCGTTAAACGCCGGCTGGTGCCCATTTCTGGCGTTTAACACCAGGTTCTTGCCCTTTCTGGCATTTAACGCCAGTCTGGTGCCCCTTTCTGGCGTTAAACGCCCAGAATGGTGCCAGACTGGGCGTTAAACGCCCACCTGCTAGCCTTACTGGCGTTTAAACGCCAGAAGTTCTTCCTCCAGGGTGTGCTATGTTTTTCATTCTGTTTGTTTTGCTTTTTCAATTGATTTGTGACTTCTTATGATCATCAACCTACAAAAAACATAAAATAACAAAAGAAAATATATATAACATTGGGTTGCCTCCCAACAAGCGCTTCTTTAATGTCAGTAGCTTGACAGATGGCTCTCATGGAGCCTCACATTTTCTCAGAGTAATGTTGGAACCTCCCAACACCAAACTTAGAGTTTGAATGTGGGGGTTCAACACCAAACTTAGAGTTTGGTTGTGGCCTCTCAACACCAAACTTAAAGTTTGACTGTGGGGGCTCTGTTTGACTCTGATTTGAGAGAAGCTCTTCATGCTTCCTCTCCATGGTGACAGAGGGATATCCTTAAGCCTTAAACACAAAGGATTCTTCATTCACTTGAATAATCAGTTCGCCTCTATCAACATCAATCACAGCCTTTGCTGTGGCTAGGAAGGGTCTGCCAAGGATGATGGTTTCATCCATGCACTTCCCAGTCTCTAGGACTATGAAATCAGCAGGGATGTAATGGTTTTCAATCTTCACCAAAACATCCTCTACAAGTCCATGAGCTTGTTTTCTTGAGTTGTCTGCCATCTCTAATGAGATTCTTGCAGCTTGCACCTCAAAGATCTTGTTCTTTTGAGGTATTTCTGCCTAGACAAGTCATCCAGTTCTTTGGTGAGCAAATGAGGTTCATTCTCCCAAGTCTCATTTCCAAATAACTTGTCATTTAGCTTCATGATTGCTCCAAGATTTTTAGCAACTTGCTCTTCAGTGACATACTCGTCCTCTTCAGAGGAAGAATACTCATCAGAGCTTATGAAAGGCAGAAGTAAGTCCAATGGAATCTCTATGGTCTCATTTTGAGCTTCAGATTCCCATGGTTCCTCATTGGGGAACTCAATGGAGGTCAGTGCACGCCCACTGAGGTCTTCCTCAGTGGCGTTCACTTCCTCTTCCTCCTCTCCAAATTCGGCCATGTTGATGGCCTTGCACTCTCCTTTTGGATTTTCTTCTGTGTTGCTTGGGAGAGTACTAGGAGGGAGTTCAGTAACTTTCTTGCTCAGCTGTCCCACTTGTGCCTCCAAATTCCTAATGGAGGACCTTGTTTCAGTCATGAAACTTTGAGTGGTTTTGATTAGATCAGAGACCATAGTTGCTAAGTCAGAGGGGTTCTGCTTAGAATTCTCTGTCTGTTGCTGAGAAGATGATGGAAAAGGCTTGCCATTGCTAAACCTGTTTCTTCCACCATTATTGTTGTTGAAACCTTGTTGAGGTTTCTCTTGATTCTTCCATGAGAAATTTGGGTGATTTCTCCATGAAGAATTATAGGTGTTTCCATAGGGTTCTCCTAGGTAATTCACCTTTTCCATTGAAGGGTTCTCAGGATCATATGCTTCTTCTTCAGATGAAGCATCCTTAGTACTGCTTGGTGCATTTTGCATTCCAGACAGACTTTGAGAGATCAAATTGACTTGTTGAGTCAATATCTTGTTCTGAGCTAAAATGGCATTCAGAGTATCAATCTCAAGAACTCCTTTCTTCTGATTAGTCCCATTGTTCACAGGATTCCTTTCAGAAGTGTACATGAATTGGTTATTTGCAACCATTTCAATCAGCTCTTGAGCTTCTGTAGGCGTCTTCTTCAGATGAAGAGATCCTCCAGCAGAGCTATCCAAAGACATCTTGGATAGTTCAGAGAGACCATCATAGAAAATACCTATGATGCTCCGTTCAGAAAGCATGTCAGAAGGACATTTTCTGATCAATTGTTTGTATCTTTCCCAGGCTTCATAGAGGGATTCTCCATCCTTCTGTCTGAAGGTTTGGACTTCCACTCTAAGCTTACTCAATTTTTGAGGTGGAAAGAACTTTGCCAAGAAGGCATTGACTAGCTTTTCCCATGAGTCCAGGCTTTCTTTAGGTTGTGAGTCCAACCATGTCCTAGCTCTGTCTCTTACAGCAAAAGGGAATAGCATAAGTCTGTAGACCTCAGGGTCAACCCCATTAGTCTTGACAGTGTCACAGATTTGCAAGAACTCAGCTAAGAACTGATGAGGATCTTCCAATGGAAGTCCATGGAACTTGCAATTCTGTTGCATTAGAGAAACTAATTGAGGCTTAAGCTCAAAGTTGTTTGCTCCAATGGCAGGGATAGAGATGCTTCTCCCATAAAAATTGGGAGTAGGTGTAGTAAAGTCACCCAGCACCTTCCTTGCATTTGTTGGCATTATTGTTGTTTTCGGCTACCATGTGTTCTTCTTCTTTGAAGATTTCTGTTAGGTCCTCTGCAGAGAGTTGTGCCTTAGCTTCTCTTAACTTTCGCTTCAAGGTCCTTTCAGGTTCAGGATCAGCTTCAACAAGAATGCCTTTGTCTTTGTTCCTGCTCATATGAAAGAGAAGAGAACAAGAAAATATGGAATCCTCTATGTCACAGTATAGAGATTCCTTGAGGTGTCAGAGGAAAAGAAAAATGGAAGACAGAGGTAGAAAATTCGAACTTATCAAGGAAGATGGAGTTCGAATTGTGCATTAAGGAATAGTGTTAGTCCATAAATAGAAGGATGTGAGAGGAGGGAAAGTGATTTTCGAAAATTAAGTAAAAGAATTTGAAAACATTTTGAAAAACATTAATTAATTTTCGAAAATAAGAGTGGGAAAGAAATCAAGTGATTTTTGAAAAAAGATTTTGAAATTAGAAATCAAAAAGATTTGATTGAAAACTATTTTGAAAAGGATGAGGTTAGGAAGATATGATTGGTTTTTTTTAAAAAAAATGTGTGATTGAGAAGATATGATTTGAAAGCAATTTTAAAAAGGTTTGATTTTAAAAATTAATAACTTGGCTATCAAGAAAAGATATGATTCAAACATTAAACCTTTCTCAACAGAAAAGGCAACATACTTGAAATGTTGAATCAAATCATTAATTGATAGCAAGTATCTTTGAAAAAGGAAAGAAATTGATTTTGAAAACATTTGATTGAAAAGATATGATTTGAAAAAGATTTGATTTTGAAAAACTTTGAAAACTTGAAAAAAAAATTGATTTGAAAACAAAATCCTCCCCCTTGTGCCATCCTGGCGTTAAACGCCCAGAATGGTGCACATTCTGGCGTTTAACGCCCAATGCACTACCTTTTTGGGCGTTAAACGCCCAACCAGGCACCCTGGCTGGCGTTTAAACGCCAGTCTGTCCTTCTTCACTGGGCGTTTTGAACGCCCAGCTTTTTCTGTGTAATTCCTCTGCTGCATGTTCTGAGTCTTCAGTTCCCTGTACTATTGACTTGAAAATAGAACCAAGATCAAATAAACAATACATGCAAGACACCAAACTTAAAATTAGACACTAGACTTAAACAAGAAACATAAAATATTTTTGGTTTTTATGATTTTGAAATTTTTTTGTGTTTTTTCGAAAATTATATGGAAATAGAAAATAAAAGTTTCAGAATTCTTAATTTGGATTCCAGGAATCATTGCAATGCTAGTCTAAGACTCCGGTCCAGGAATTAGACATGGCTTCACAGCCAGCCAAGCTTTCAAAGAAAGCTTCGGTCCAAAACACTAGACATGGCCAATGGCCAGCCAAGCCTTAGCAGATCATTGCTCCAATAGCAAGATTGATAGAAATCAACAAGCTCTTGTGATGATTAGTTGAAGCCTCGGTCCAATAAGATTAGACATGACTTCTCAGCCAGCCAGACTTCAACAGATCATCATGAAACTCTAGAACTTATTCTTAATAACTCTGAAGAAAAATACCTAATCTAAGCAACAAGATGAACCGTCAGTTGTCCATACACAAAACAATCCCCGGCAACGGCGCCAAAAACTTGGTGTGCGAAATTGTGATCACTACTTTTCACAACTCAAATAATCCCTAGTAATGGCCCCAAGAACTTGGTGCTCAATACCATGGCATAACACAACTTTGCACAACTAACCAGTGAACCGTCAGTTGTCCATACACAAACAATCCCCGGCAACGGCGCCAAAAACTTGGTGTGCGAAATTGTGATCACTACTTTTCACAACTCAAATAATCCCTAGTAATGGCCCCAAGAACTTGGTGCTCAATACCATGGCATAAACACAACTTTGCACAACTAACCAGCAAATGCACTGGGTCGTCCAAGTAATAAACCTTACGCGAGTAAGGGTCGATCCCACGGAGATTGTTGGTATGAAGCAAGCTATGGTCACCTTGTAAATCTTAGTCAGGTAGACTCAAATGGGTATAATGATATACAATAAAGCATAAAGATAAAGATAGGGTACTTATGTAATTCATTGGTAGGAACTTCAGATAAGCGTATGAAGATGCCTTCCCTTCCGTCTCTCTGCTTTCCTACTGTCTTCATCCAATCCTTACTCCTTTCCATGGCAACTTATGCAAGGGTTTCACCGTTGTCAGTGGCTACCCCATCCTCTCAGTGAAAACGTTCCTATGCTCTGTCACAGCATAGGCTAATCATCTGTCGGTTCTCGGTCAGGCCGGAATAGAATCCAGTGATTCTTTTGCGTCTGTCACTAACGCCCGCTGCTAGGAGTTTGAAGCACGTCACAGTCATTCAATCATTGAATCCTACTCAGAATACCACAGACAAGGTTAGACCTTCCGGATTCTCTTGAATGCCGCCATCAGTTCTAGCCTATACCACGAAGACTCTGATCTCACGGAATGGCTGGCTCGTTGTCAGGCGAGCACTCGGTTGTCAGGCGATCAACCATGCATCGTGTATCAGGAATCCAAGAGATATTCACCCAATCTAAGGTAGAACGGAGGTGGTTGTCACACGTCATAGGTGAGAATGATGATAATAGTAATTGCATTAATACTCGAGGTACAGCAGAGCTCCACCCTTAATCTATGGTGTGTAGAAACTCCACCGTTGAAAATACATAAGAACAAGGTCTAGGCATGGCCGTGAGGCCAGCCTCCCAATGATCTAAGAACTAGATGTCCAAAGATGAAAATACAATAGTAAAAGGTCCTACTTATAGAAAACTAGTAGCCTAGGGTGTACAGAGATGAGTAAATGACATAAAAATCCACTTCCGTGCCCACTTGGTGTGTGCTTGGGCTGAGCAATGAAGCATTTTCGTGTAGAGACTCTTCCTGGAGTTAAAACGCCAGCTTTTATGCCAGTTTGGGCGTTTAACCCCATTTAGGTGCCAGTTCCGGCGTTTAACGCTGGGATTTCTGAGGGTGACTTTGAACGCCGGTTTGGGCCATCAAATTGGGCAAAGTATGGACATCATATTGCTGGAAAGCCCAGGATGTCTGCTTTCCAACGCCGTTGAGAGCGTGCCAATTGGGCTTCTGTAGCTCCAGAAAATCCACTTCGAGTGCAGGGAGGTCAGAATCCAACAGCATCTGCAGTCCTTTTCAGTCTCTGGATCAGATTTTTGCTCAGGTCCCTCAATTTCAGCCAGAAAATACCTGAAATCACAGAAAAACACACTCATAGTAAAGTCCAGAAAAGTGAATTTTAACTAAAAACTAATAAAAATATACTAAAAACTAACTAGATCATACTAAAAATATACTAAAAACAATGCCAAAAAGCGTACAAATTATCTGCTCATCAGTAGCTTCGTGAGTACATTTTGCGCTTTTCAAATCCTGTTTTTGAGTTGCCAATGAGTTATAACTCAGATGGCATAGTCTTTCCATACTCAATTAAGAGATTGCGGGTTTGAGTCTTCTATCTTTGGTAAAAAAAAAAAATCCTATTTTTGAGTTATTTTCTTCATCGGGCTTCTAGAATTATTATTCCTTCTATATATGTATTTATGTATGAGCCTTAGAATTGTCGTAACCCTTAATTAATCTTTACTTTACGGCATGAGGTAAGGATTAGGGTAATTAGGGTGTTACACTTGGTGATTGCGGAGCTTTTGTAGAAGCTTGGTTTGGCCAAAAATTGAGGGATTCAAGTGTTGAAAATATGCCGTCATTAAGGTATGTTTTTGGTTTAGGGTAGGCATTATGTAAAGTTGTATGAAAACCTAGGTTAATTCTCCCTAGGATAAGATTGAATGGAAATGGTGTTTGTTATGATTAATTGGTTGGGTTTTATGAGTTGTGTTTGTTGTTGAATGATATAAATGCTTACATGTGAATGAATTTGAATTTGAGATTGTGCTATGATTGCCTACATTGGTAATCGATGTGGAAATTGGGTCGGAGACCGTGATAGGATTAGAAATCTCCTTTTATTTGGTAACTTAAGGTAAGTGGTGTGAATTGTTGAATGTGAATGAGATTATTGATGTTTAGTTTGATTGTGAATTCTTAGATTGTAGGAGTGTTGTGTCTTGTTGTTGTAAATGGATATAATTGATGAAATGTGCTAAATGAGTTAGAATTGGGTTGCTTAGGCTTGGAGTAGTTGGTCATTGGTAAATAAGTTTTGAGGAATGGTTTTGGGGTTGTTTTGGAAGGAAGACAGTATAGAATTTGGTGAATTGGTGATCTTATGAAAATTAGTAAAAATGAGTTTTTGACCAACTCGACGGGTCACAACTTGGTGCTCGAAGCTCGGAATCGAATAAAATGTATCGTAAATTAAAGCTAGTGGAAAGATCTTTAAAACCATTTAAGAATGACGAAAAACACAATTTCATAGAGAAAGTTATGAGAGTTTGAAATTGGTTATAAAAATCTGAAATCTGAGAGTTTGCAGAAAACCAGAAATTCTGGTATGTGTGAGCACGCACAAGTTAGAACGGGTGAAGGGACTCGTGCGTTTGCACAAGGGTGAAGGGACACGTATGCACGCCCAGAAAATTTTCAAGTTGTGCATACGCACAAGGGGTCATGCGTACGCACAAGTTGGGAAGCACTTCTGATTTGTGCGTATGCATAAGGGTGATGCGTATGCACAAGTCCTGTTTTTTTAATTAAACTCTGCTTTTGACTGTTTTATTTTTTCAGTAAACCTGTAAACTTTCGTAACCCCCAATTAACATCTGATAACTAGTTTTTAGGCTTGGAAATATGAGTATAAGGGATGAAATTGATGAATTTGAATAAGATTGTAGATTGGAGTGTTAAAGATATTGATGGATTGATGAAAGCTTGTGGGTAATGAACTTACAAGATACTAATTTGACTTAAGACTTGAATGATAAGATTGATGATGAGATATATTCTGGCACGGTCAGTGGTAATCCTGCTTGCTCGTGGTTTGATGTGATTGGCAAGGACGGAGGTTAGTCTTGCTTGCGTGGCAAGGTCCGGGTGTTATCCCGCTTGCGTATTGATATGGCACTTCCTCCAGAAAAAGGTGGTAGGACACTCTTCCTCGAAATGTTTCCCCTACATCTTTTTTTAATTGTGTATGTTGCAAGTGGGGAAGGTGTAAGGCACTTTCTCTCGAAATATTTTTCTACGTCTCTCTCTGGTTGCAAGGTGTTAAGGTATTATCCCATGGAATTTTACTGCGTCCAATGAAAGGTGGTAGGGAACTCTCCTGGGGATGCGTGGCAGAGAGACTAGTCTGGGAGTTGCCGACTGAATTTGTGTCAGGTTTGGCAGAATAACCGACACGTGAACTCATGACCAGTAGGACAGACATGCATCATGTGTATTTATTTGCTATTGCTTCAGCATGCATATTGTATTTGATTTGCCTATTTGAATATTCTATTAATTGCTAATTGTATTACTTGCTATACTTGCTCTCTAACTGCATTTGCTTTGTACTACTTATTATTTGTGTATGATTTCGCTATTGAGACTATTGGGATTATTGAGATTTACTGAGATTGAAAACGTTGATAGACAGAATAACTATGACAATTTGATAATTGTTTGAGACCAATAAGATCAGAAAGGGCTTGATACCGAATAGAACAAATGTGATATTGGATCATAATGTATTAGAAATGATTAATACTAGAGGTGGATATGGAACTGATACTTAGTATGCTTACCTATTTAGTTTGGTAAAATCCTAAACTTGAATCGAAAGTGTTGAAGTTTAGGATTGCCTAGCAAGTTCATGTAGTTTGCATCGTTTCCATTTAGGTTAGATATAAAAGGAGAAAAGATTCAGCCTTTCGCGCTCTCTTCTCTTTTGCTTGCTCATTCAACACTTTCATACTTTTCACAACCCTAGGTTTTTCTCTGAGCCATGAGCAACTAAACCTCCTCTGTTAAGGTTAAGAGCTCTGTTTATTTTGATGGATTAATACAATTGTCAATCTACTCTTAATTAATGCATTGATTTATATTCAAGGATTGCTTTCGTTCTTCATCCTAGGAATTAGAGTATATTAGAAGATAAATCTTTTTCTAATTAAATTCTTGTTGAATATTGAAAAAGTTAAAATCACTTGAATAACAACTTAAAATCAATTCCTCATAATTTTCTAATTAACTAGACTTAACGTGATACGTGACATATAATCATCTTATCTTTGGGTACTTAAGGTTTGTGTGGCTCATATACCAGATTTGGACTTAAACCCCTAATTTAAATTATGTGACAAAAGAATTGGCGGTTGATTAGGTTAGAAGAGATTAAATTATTAAGGAATTAGGGTTTAATCAATTAAAGTTTGTCATAAATTGAATCTTTGCATGATTAAAGTAGTTGGTAAGAATTGTTAATTCGGAAAAGTAAACTTCTCTAAAACTTTAACTGTTTTCTCATATTAATTTCACAACTCATTCACTATTTGTTTACTCGAATTTTTTGAATTACTGTTTGTTACAATTTAGAGTTTAAAACACTCTTATTTGCTTGTCTGACTAGTTTAATCATTCAATTATAGTTGTTTGATTCATTAATCCTCGTAGGATCGACACTCACTCACTTGAATTATTATTTGGTACGACCTAATGTATTTGCCAATAAATTTGTAGTATTCGAAATCCGCACCAGTCCTATAATAGATCTTAATTCTCTTGACGAATCATTTTCTATCTAAAGATTGTATTTATATTTAATAGAATCTTTGTGTTAAAATTTAGATTACATCAAATGCTCCATATATCATAAGCAAATGTCTTCATGTAGTTTATATTATTTTGAGTGCTTAAGACTGATTGAACCAACTATATACTAGTAAATATAATGTGGCTATTTAATATGTTTGATTTTGGAGACATATATATTGGGATGATGATGTTGCAGAAATTATTTTTAATATAAAGATGAAGATAGTGTTTTGATTAAATATTGATATTTAAAATGTATTATAATGTTGTGAAAATGTAAAAAAATATTTAATATACATTGTTGTTAGGATGATGATATGTGTGCAATACATTTTTTGCGTGTTGACTTTTCACCTGTAAAATCTAACCATATATAATTACACTAAATAATTCTATTTTCAACAAAAACATCAAATTTTTTTCATATAAAAAAATGAACTATGTTATGTGTACTAAATAATTATTTTTGGTATAGGTATATAGGATGATAAGAGACTCTATCTGCTTTTTATAAATTTAATTATTTGGCTTGTTAAGGGACTTTGAACGCCAATAATTATAACTTGATTTGAGTCATGATAAATTTAAACTTTTTAAAATTTAATTTAAATTAAATAAAAGACTAATTAATTTTTTTTATCTTACAATAACATGCATGTAAAAAGTATACAGTCCTTTGAATACCAAAATGGTTGTTTAAGAAGAAATTTTGTTTCCAAAAATAAATACTTTCAGCATAAATAAACAAATTAAACTTTGCACATCCCAATTAGGAAAGAAAAACAAGAGATAGGAGATCAGTTATTCAAAGTTACCATCAATTGGTGAGAGGTGACCATTATTAAAACTTACATAATTATCTCCATCCATTTGAAAATAAAAAGGAAATTACAAAAAAGAAAAATGAAAAGCACAATGGATATCATGAACCTCTCAAGAGCATATGAAATTAATTAACTAGAGCTTACATCCCTTTGTAACAAACATTGTTCACTTGCAACTCGGAAGCGGAACCCCACACAAGCACGCATTATGGGAGTATGAAGACACATTAAAGCTCTGCAAATTTCCTCCCTTTGGAATCTCACCACATAGTCTATTGTAGCTCACATTCAACGACTCCAAATTCTGCACTCCAACAGGGAGTTTTCCGTAAATTCGATTGTGACTCACGTCTAATGTTGTCATATTCACAGGTAATTCTACTCTTCCAAGGTCGAACTCCAACATATTCCTCGAGAGAAACATTCTAACTGTCCCTTTGTTGGACCCAAAAAGCATGTATGCATCACCTTCAAGCCTATTTTGTGACAAACCAACATAGTACAAGTTATTCATTTTTCCTAAGGAATCTGGGATTCTCCCTGAGAGCTGGTTATTCGATAGGGCCAGAGTGAACACATTCTTTAGGGAGCCATATGAATCAGGGATTGTACCTGCAATGGCAATAAGAAAAAAAATTAGGGGAGCGGGAAATATATATATTACAATTTGAGGAGAGCAGCCACCACTTAACTATTAAAAGGAACTATTAGATATAATCTCATACCATTAAAAATACAATCTCGTTATGTTACCAACAACATTTATATTAATATCTGCCAACTCTTATTTATAAGTGTGTTTAATGGAAGTATCTTTGTGGATGTGTCTAATAAAAATATTTTTTTATAGCTTTGTTTGATAAAAGTGTCTTTATAAATATATTTTTGGATGTGTTTTTTTATATATGTGTTTAAAATATAATAATTAATCATTGTTGGCAATAAGTTGACAGATAATATGTTGGTACCCTATACTTTTTCTTAAAAATATCATTGATAGTTAATTGATGACTACAAACTATAAAATTTACTAGCCCCTAGACTTTCTCTTACAATTTTTAAGATTCTCCTATTTTTTAAGCTTTTAAGATGAAAAAAAGTTAGGAAAAAGTTTTTTTTAGTTATTTGTTTTTATTTTATTTAAAAAATGTAGCGGACTTGTTTTTTCGAAAAAAAAAAAGAGAAAGAAAGCAATGTAAGAGATGGAAAATGCAAAGATTGATTACTATTAATATATAGAATTAATATGCTTCAATATTATTCTTACAATTTTTAATAAGATAAATCTAACATTTTACTATTAAATAAATTTTCTAAAAAAAACCTAGCTACATAATTATGTATATAACAATTACTTCTATTTTAATATATACACTACAAACAATTATCTTAGCTTTAAAAAATATTAACATATTATATCGAATATTATTTTATTTATTAAATTTTTAATATTAAAATACAAAGAATATAAAGTAATTAAGTTTCATTTATTATTATTTTATAAATAATTAAATTATGTATAAATGTGAAATTATTAGTTATTTAAAAAATAATTATGTGATATAAATTTTTTTATCGAAATACAAATTAAATATGACTTTATTTTTAATTTTAATAAAATAAAAAGTACTTCTGGAAACTTTAATTATTACTAATAAAAAAAGTACTTAGCTTCAAGGATTATACTGAAATGCAAAATAATTTTTGGTTCTCCATTAAAAAAAAATATTCTTTTTAATAAATAAATTAACTAATATATGTACTTATATATATAAATACATAATAATTAATTTTATAATTAATTTTTAGTATCCACATAATACTTTCCTACAATATATATATGTATATATATTTACAAATCGATAGTAGCAAATAGTGTGTAGTAACATTTTTATTATTTTTCGTTTTTAAAAGGGGAAAAAAACCTGTAAGCTTGTTGTTGTCAAAATCCATCCTCGTGAGAAGATGCAACTGAGAGAGAGAAGGAGGGAGTGTCCCAGAGAGTTTGTTGAAGGAGAGGTCCAAGTCTACCAGGTTCTTGAGTTTGCCCAAGGAGCTTGGTATTGGACCAGAGATGGCGGTGTCGGATATGGTAAGGAACATGAGATTTTTGAGCTTTGAGATGGATTCAGGGATCGGGCCAGTCAGGTTCGGGAATGCGAACAGAAAGAGGCGTTCCAAGCGTGGAAGGTTGCCGAAGGAAGGCGGAATCTGAAAGGCATGGCGATCGGCAAGGTTGCCGATCAAGGTGATGTACTGCACTCGGTTCGTTTTGTAACCGCAACTCACGCCACTCCATGACATGTCGCAGCAATCTGTGTGTGGGCTCCATGACGACAGAAAGGATGGGTTGTTTGCTTCTTTCTTGATTTGGAGAAGGACTCTTTTGTCCTCTTGGTTGCATGTCGATGATGATGATGATGATGATAATGATGCTTGGCAGATTAACGTAATGAAGAGGAGACACAACACTACGCTTGTCATTGCTTCTCAACTTGTTTGTATTTAGTTAATTGGGGAGACAAAATAACCTTCCTTTATATAGCCGTCGATATCATGATGTAAGTAGGTATAGTTGCATGCTAGCAGCTTTGCATAATTCTCTCATCCCGTGACTATATTTTCAACGACGGCGGTAACTTGTCCAAAACAGTTGTCTGCGCTCATTGGGTCTATATACCGATGAGGAGACAGGAGAGTAATGTTTTTCTCACGAATTTAGAATTTGGAATTTGAATCGCACTCTTCTAAATATTTTCTATAAACAATTTTTAAAATGAAGAATATTATATTATTAACAAAAGTTATTATTTCTTTATTGAGATTTGATAAATTTTAAATAATAAAAATTAAATTTTAATTTTTAAATTTTAAATTTTAAATTCAAATAATATAATAAAATAATATTTATTAAATTATTAACTAATATTAATAAAGAGTGTTTGCTCTTATTGACTTTTTCTTTTAATATTATTGTCATTGTTAACAAAATTAAAATTTCAATTTAAAATTGGAGTTTATAATCTAATTATTAATAATCTAACATATATAAAATATCAACTAATACAATTATTATTATTATTATGGGCTTAGTTAGCATTCATGAAGGAGAAATACTATCTGCGACCACAGAAGAAATGAATATTTATTTATTCAATTTCAATGTGCCAAATATTCAAAGGTTTCAAGCTTCTTTTCGGCCTACCAATTATGAGTCACCAACTACATGCGCATAGCTCATTGTATCTAACATCAAAAGTAACGTCTTTGTATTATTATTAAAATATAATAAGTAGAAGTTATCCACATCTTTTGTGAGGAAAATTTTGCTTCCCATTTACTTGACAACCGTAGTATGATAATGAATTTACTCTAATGTGCATTATTGTAGGATTGTATGATTATGCAGTTTGAACCATATTATTTAGAGTTCCTGCTTTTATCTAATGAATTTTATTTTTCATCTAATTTATATGAGATTCAAGGATAGTTAAGAGATGGCTTTAACTAAATTTCATTTTTTTTAATATTTATCAGAGGATAAAATATATTTTTATTTCTAATGTTTTTTAAAGTTTTAAAATTGTACGGTCATCAATATTTAATTTGATTTAATTTTATATTTGACTCAAAAATATTTGAAGATCAACACTTTTTTTTATTAATATTAATTAATATTTTGACTAACACTTTGTTGAGTTTAAAAAACTAAACTATGATTTAGATGATGACTAAATATTATTGAATTATTATCAAATTATCTGTTTTTTTGGTTTTCTATGGTATCTCTTAGCCCAATAGGTCAAGGACTAATCTGTTGCGGTACTGAGCTCCATTTAAGGGTTTGTCGCTGACCAATGGGTTGCTGCATGCACAAGGCGAGATTCGAATCCCCGACACTTGTTTAAGCGGACTAGTGAACTAACCATTAGATCAACCCAACTTGGTTATTATCAAATTGTTTATATGATAGGTTTTGTTTAGTATGCAGAAATAAAACAAAAATTGAACCAGACCCAAGAAGCATGAATAAAAGCCCAATGTTGATTCAACAAAGCAATCATGCAATAACTCTTGATTCAAAGGTTGAGTTGCCGACCCATGAAAAAGAAAGAAAATAAATTGGCGCATAATCAAACCAAAGTTCAAATATTGGTTCACCATAAACAAAAAGCTTTCACAAATATTTTCCATCAAAAAAGAAATCATCAGAAAGAAAGTGAGCCCGTATCCATGACAAGCCTAATAGGTGGTCCATAACCAAAATTCACTCTCCTAAATTTGGCTTTAATTTTATTTGAATTTATTTTATTCGAATACTATTACTCACCGAACTAAAATTCTCTCTTCTCATTCTTTCACACCACATCACTCTGAAACAAGAAAGAAAGATTGAAAAATTCTGGAGTTAGAGTACAGTAAAGAAAAAAAGCTAGTTTTCATTCTCGTGTAAGAAGAGAAAGAAAAAGAGCTACAACACAATAGAAGATCTCATCAGAACAAAGAATCACAAAAACAAGATTTTTTCATTTGTACTTCATCAAGGAATGTTGAAGAAATCCTCTGTGTCACAAGCACCGTTCTGGAATAATGAAGAAAGTGAAGTCAATGGTGCTTTACTGCTTATCAACCGTCAAGAAATAAACTTGGGGCCAAAGTAAGAATACACGGTCCGGATTCAAGAAGCATGAAGAAAAAGATTAAAAGAGAAAGGTATGGTTGCATGTCATTGCTTCTGCCGTCTCTATCCTCTGTGAACGTCGCTGCTGATTCTGATTGTTGGAAAAGAAGACAAACAAAGTGTTGAAGATGTTTCAAGCTCTGGAAGGTTCACTCCTCTATAATAGGGGTAAACGGCCAAGGATTGAGCAAGGAGTGAGAGCACAAATTTCGGTTCTCATAGCTCACTGAGCTATCCATTCTTCTCCTTCATGAATTTCATTTTGTATTTCTTTTTCTCAATTTAGTTTGTCTGAGTTTCAATGGTAAAAGGAAAAATGGTGAGATTTGTCTATAAAAGCCATTGAGTGAAAAAAGGCAGAGAGCTAGACTTGGAGGAAACAGCTAAGTTGTCTCAGAAATTCTTTGTAAGTTTTTCTATTTTGTGGTCATGATCCTGAAGAGATTTCCTTATAAGTTGGGTTGGTACTTTGCAGTTAAAAGTTAGGGTAAGTCCTATTCAAGTTTAGGTTGGGTTAGAATCTAGACTTGTCCCAGATAGGATTAGATAGATCCTAGAAAGAATTGGTGATTGTAATCTATTGAAAAGATAGTGAAATTCCATCATTGTTGTGATGGAGATTGGATGTAGGCTACATTGCACTGAGTAGCTAAACCAGGATACATCGGTATGTCATTCTCTACTCTCTTCTCTGTTTCTGATTCTATACTAAAGAAGAAAAAAATATAGTATCTCTTGATTTCTCTACTAAACTTCACTTCATTATAACTCTCCTTGCAAGTAACACTGTTCTGGCTCCTACTGTGTCAGGGGATAAAACCAAATTCTCTCCTATCTTTTACTCTCAGATTCTTTATAGAACGCAAGGTTGGAAGTTGAAGAAAAAGGAGGCCAAACCAGGATACATCGGTATGTCATTCTCTACTCTCTTCTCTGTTTCTGATTCTATACTAAAGAAGAAAAAATATAGTATCTCTTGATTTCTCTACTAAACTTCACTTCATTATAACTCTCCTTGCAAGTAACACTGTTCTGGCTCCTACTGCGTCAGGGGATAAAACCAAATTCTCTCCTATCTTTTACTCTCAGATTCTCTATAGAACGCAAGGTTGGAAGTTGAAGAAAAAGGAGGCCAAAATTACCCTCTCTTTTCTTAGCCACTGATAACTATCACATCTTATTTTATATTATTAGAATTTTAGATTTAAGATTTATGATTTAAAATTTAAATGTTAGTGTTTAAAATTGACCAAAAATAATAAAAGATAAGAATTATTGGGGCTTAGGGGTTTTAATACAATAGATAAGGATTATTTAGTAAAGGACACACCTCAAAGGACACAGCGGAAACACAAAAAGATAGATAAATGTGATTTTCTTACTACTCTAAGAAACTTATTTTTAGCAAACTAAGTCACTGGAAGGATTTTTTCTACTAGACCTTCAGAGAACCTGTCCTTGACAACCTAGATCAGAGGGATGAAAATTGAAAGAAACCACCACGCAAATCACCTTAGTGTTGGATCCATCAATTTTTTTTATGCAACAAGCAAAATAAATCACTCACTTCACTTAATCACATTAAAAAATGTGCATAAAGCATTAAAGAAATTTTATTCATCAAAAGTTGGTAAATGGTCTCACCAAAGGTGTTTAAATAGGCTCTAACAAACTAACAAAAAGATAAGATAAGATTTTAAAATTTAAATCAGATTTGATCTTAATGGATTAGATCATATTTGATTTATAAAATTCCTAAAAATACTACTAAGCAAATCAGAACTAAACAAATCTTCTAACAAACTCTAACCACAAAATAAATTAAAACAAAGGCCTAAAATTTCAAAATTTAATAATAAATTATACCTCCCATTGAATTTGAAAAGCATTATTGGGCTTCTTGCTATCCTGACTTATCCCAATGTGCCTTGTCCATTTTTTCTTGTTTAGAATTTGATGTAACTCCTTATGCATAAGTGCTATCAAAGTTCTCCTTGAATTTCTTTGCACATCCTCTAGTGATGGCCCTCTAAAAATGTGAAATTTTCATTCTACCCTTTTGCCTTAAAATACTCCAATTGTCTTTTCGAACATTTATCAATAAATTTTGTTGGTCAAATAATATTATTCTTAATTATTATTTTATTTTTTAATTTTATCCTTAGCCAAACTAGTAGAAACACATGCAAATAGTTAGATAACAATATTTTTTTTAAAGTTGCATTTTTGCTAGTGTTTTGTATTTGGAATTTTCAAGAGCAGTGTTACTGCTGATAATATCACTATTGAAGGTTGCAATTTGAATTTTTCATTCACAACAACGAGGCAATCGAAGGTCGTGCCTGTGCTTAGAGATTGTTCGTTTCGCATTCCTTGTGGGCAATTTTGGATGCTTCTTGGTCCAGATGGGTGTGAAAAATCTACCCTCTTGAAGGTACTTTCTTTTATTTTTATGATAATAATTTGCAACTTGTGATGTAACACCTTAAGCCGATGTTGTAGATTTTGGTTGGTCTATTGAATCCAACTTCAAGAACAATGCATGTGAATGAACCTAAGAGTTTTGTTTTTCAAAATCCTGACCATAAGGTTTTTTCTCTTTCTCAGATGTTATACTCTCTCTCTCTCTCTCTCTCTATTTTATTTTATTTTTTTATGTGCTAGTTAGTTCTTGAGCTCTTCTCAATAGTAGTGTTCTCTCTATTGGCAATAGTACCTTCTTATAAATTTGAATAACTGAACTACATTTGAATATTATTTTGATGTTCAGATTTCAGTTATAGATGGTACAAATAAAAACCGTGTCATTCACAAATTAAAGGGAAAAATGTAATTTTTTATTGTCATCAACTTGTGTACACATAGAAGATTACTTGAAATTTCAATACTAGAATGTATATATATGTGATGCACATAAGAAATATGTCAAGCAAGAAGCATTGCACATGTTGCAGGTGGTGATGCCAATCGTAGACGCCGATGTTGCATTTGGTCTTGGTAAGTTCAGCTTGACTAATGATGAAGTAAGGTCTAGGGTATTATTGAGAGCCTTGCATGTTGTAGGCCTCTCTGACTACGAGAAGGTATTTGAGTTGAAATAGTTGAACTTTAACCTTAAAAGCAAATATCCGAGTTAATTTTGAGTGGTGGTCAGAAGCAGAGGGTTGCAATTGCCGGTGCTTTAGCAGAAGCTTGTAAAGTTCTGTTATTGGATGAGCTCACAATATTCTTAGATGACAATGACTAAGTGATCCATGAAATGTTATATATTACCAATTGGGCAGAGCTTGTGTTACCATATGTTTGTTTTTGTGCCTCTAATTGAATCTTCTATTCATAGTAATAACTGCGCCAACAAGAGATAAGATAGATTTGATGCAAGAGCAATATATTCTACTAGATAGTGTAGGTTTATTTTGGCTGTTATATACTTTATATGTGTCAATGAAAATTTGGTACATCCATAGATCAATGTATCCAAGAATTAATTTAGGTTGATTGATCCAAGAATGTACCGAATTTTCACAGTGAGTAGCTTCTAATTATTCAAGTCTGCTTTCATTACCTAGAATCATGCATGGATTTGAATTTATTCATAATGACAATTGTGCAAGTATATATGAATACTTTTGGTGTAAGACCTACACTTTCTAATAGATATAGATTGTTTGCACTTTTGTTTTAAGGTCGGACTTATCAAGGCTGTTAGAAACTCTTTGGATACCTCTGCAGAAGTGACAGCATTATGGGTGATCCATCGTTTGGAAGAACTAGAATATGCATGTGATACCATATACATGGAGGATGGGAAAATTGTCAAATATGGAGATGCAGCTAGCATTAGGAGTTTCATTGAAGCCAAGCCATCTGAATATCTTTCAAATGCATATTAGGTAACAGGTACTACTGTTTTTCCTTGTCTAAATTCAACTTCATGTATGTGGTTTTGTTGGAATTTGTGTAAGAACCTCCCCTCCTTTCTTTTTTGCTCCTCAGTAATTTCGATTTATGCGAATTTAAATATATCTATTAATTTGTTATTGATGTTATGCGTACAACTTAAATGCTTTCCTAAGGCACTTACTTCAGGCCTTCTTTAGGAATTGCTAAAATTTAATGCTTCAAAGTATTTTCTTTGTTTTCCCGATTAGATTGTGCAACTATTTCTGTTACTTGATTACTTGATTCTGATAGGAATCAGCTAGTTGTTAGTGGTGTTTATGCATTGTGTGTTTGAATCTGTATTAGTAGTTAGTGTATAAATAAGACAACTAAAAGGAGCGTATATTGAAGAGAGATATTGTGTAGTATTGTTCATGGAAAATTGATAAATATTGCATATTAAAGAATATACAATGTGGTTTTCAATATATGCTCTCTTATTTTTTTGGTAAAATATAAGATGCACCAATACAACAATATTTAAAATTATGCAGCACAATAGTAAAAACAATAAAGGTTGCAATGGATGATCAAACTAATCATAAAGTTTGATATTTTGTAATGAAATATGTATTAGAAAGTAGATATGTGATAGATATGTAAAGTATCATACTTTGATTTTTGGTACTTTGTGATCAAATTTTTTTATTTTGGTGACAAGTTTATGTATGTTGAATTAGTTGATCTAAAATTATATACATAATTTTTTTAGTCATTGTCTGAATTACTCTTTCAAACTATGATATAAAATTGGATAAAGTATATTTTTTGTCCTTGAAGTTTAGCATAAATTTTCAAAATACCCGTAAGTTTTATTTTGTTTCAATTTCGTCCCAAAAATTTTCGATTTGCATCAAATATATTCTCGACATCTCTAACAAAAATGCATAAAAATTATGCTTGATTTGCTTGTGTTGAAGGCTGTTCTTATGAAATTGTTATTGACTTGTTCCTAAATTTTTTTAAAAACTAGTCGTGTGAGGTATATTTGATACAAATCGAAAACTTATGGAATAAAATTAAAATAAAATAAAATTTAGTGATATTTTTGAATTTTTTGTAAAATTTTAGGGACAAAAAATATACTTTATCCTTTAAAATTATATATGAATTTTGCAAGGTTTTATCAAGAAGATTAAAAAAGGAGAACAATAGGTTATTGAACAAACCTATAGCCTACGCTTAAAAAGAGTGACCATATTGCACAACAGTCATCAACAACCACACTTCAAAAGCGTAGTCATATCTTCCACTATTGGCACGCTTGAAAAGCATAGCAGTATCTTCCACTTTTGGCTACGCTTGAAAAGTGTAGTCATATCTTCCAATATTGACACGCTTTAAAAGTGTATCTATATCTTCACTATTGGCACGCATTTAAAGCGTGGCTATAGGATATACATACGACCATGTTTTTAAGCGTGACAATCTATAAAAGCATGGCAAAAAATAAAGCGTAGCGATAGAATAACCGGCATGCTTGTAGGTATGACCCTATTAAAAGCGTGCCGATAGCTAAAAAAGCGTGGCCAAAAGCTATTGTCGTGCTTTTTCCAACTTTTGGCCATGCTTACCATAGCCAAATCGATGTTTATTTGTAGTGAAAAATTTTACAAGAGTGATACCAAAAAAAAATGTATGTATTATATATATTGTCTCACCACAGATTCAAATATTTTGTCAATTAAGTCTAATCAAGTTAGTTCACATACAATAAAAACCACTCGCATATGTGCGTGTGAATTACACTTCTTCTTTCTTCATGTAAAAAATAGCATCGAAATTTTATAACCATAACACAAAAATCTTTTAACTTTAACACTAAGATCTTAACTTTTTTTCTTCTTCTTACTCTTCTTGTTTCCTCTTTCTTCGTGTTGAATTTATGTATTTTTTATTTATAAAATTACTTATTTTTCTTTCAAAAGTTTGTGTGTTTATTATCAAAAAAGATAAATTAATAAAATAAAAACTTACATAATTCATTCATTTTATTCTTTATTTTTTAATTGATTTTTTCTTCTCTTTTTTCTTTTGTTTTTATTATTCTTAGAGGATGAAACAAGAAGAATTAGGAGAGTGAAATAAGAAGAACTATAAAAACAAGAAAAAGGAGGAGGAGAATCAGTTATTTGGGAGAAATATAAAATAAAAAAATAGCACCAAAATGTCTTAATTGCAAAAAAAAAAATTGTTTAAACTTTGATTCTGAATTTTCTTAATCGTGATATAAGAATTTTTTGACCGAAAATTTCAAGGTTTCTGGACTTAATGCAATAGTTTTTTAACAAGATCTTAATTGGCTTCTTCTTCTTTTTGCTGCTCTTCTTTCTTTTTATTTTATGCATTTTTTTTAGAGAGAGAGAGAGAGGTATCTAAAAGATGATGATAATTGTGCAAAAGAAGAGAAAAGAGGTAGAAGAAGAAGGAAGAAGAAGATGCAATGCATGTATCTAAAATTTAGTTATTTATGTTTTCATTTCGGCTAAAATAAAAGTGATATGTGAATTTAAGATGTATTGTTTCAACTTGATTGGATTTGGTTAAATAAAAAGTTTGGATGCGTAATTTTTATATTATATTATAAGAGTAACTTTAATACACACTGCATATCAAGATTCTCTTCAAGACTCTAACTGCTAGCTGTAACCGAATACTAGAGTTGACTAGCTAACCAACACTTTCTTGTTCAATGTTAGTAACTAACTCTTGGGACTCTATCCTAACATCCCCATTCAAAGTTAGAGATTTCAAACCATTATGATTTCTCTTCTAAGCTTTTCAAAGGTTACTCTAGAGAGGGATTTTGTGCAAAATCAGCTATTTGAGAGATAATCATATACCTATTCTTTAAAAGAGGGTTTTCACTTTTCAGTTAGTGGAATTTCTACGTGTCTTGAAAGAGCATGTTTCACTGTAAGTTTTTATTTGGTGTTCCCTGTTGTTCAAGAGCACATATGCTCCATCTTCATCTTCCACAAATTCATTAATTCAATTTATTTTAGTTTCTCTTGCCATCTTATCTGATTTGGTCCCCTTTCCTATGGGTTTCTAAATTTTCTCTTCTCTTTTCTAACATCTTTCTTCCCCAATCACTCTCTTCATTCATCATCACTTACGGTTTGTAAATATATATTTTTTAATTTCAACTCTCTATTCCCTCACCACGACACTGCCCAATCCTGTGTTCTTTCTTTCCTCATTACAATCAATGATATCTTCTTTTTCTTTGCTGAAGAAGCATGCCAAGCTGTATTTGATGTCCCCCATTTCAAAATTCAAATTTAAATTCATTTTTATATATTCATTTCAAGGTAAATCATAACCTCAACTAATTCATTCGTTCAAAACTCTAATCCTAATAAAATCAATGGAATTTTCGGTGAGCATCGGATTGTTCAAGGTGCATCCCTTGGTGATGGTGAACATCTCCGACCACTACACTCGCAAAAGTCTAAGCTCAACCTTTCCAATCCAAATTCCAGCGCTTCTTCCAATTCCCCTGCTTCACGTATAGTGGCGTCATAGTTTGTCCAGAAGGGTTGCATCGTCGTTTTCTTCAACTTCCGTAATCTTCATCAATCCTCATGGTTAGTTTGCTTATAGTTCTGATTTTTCTCACAGTTGATGGCTTTGATTTTGTGCCATTCTCTTTCCCTTTCCTCTTTTGTAAGATGTTGTAGTTCGTTTTTTGTATTTTGGGGTTACGGTGATTGACGAGGCGACGATGATTATGGATTTCTTCTGCATTTAAATCCAATTATATCGAGTCAAAATCTTCCTTCCTTCCTTTTTAACAAAATCAGATTCTTCAATTATCTATATCTTCCTCTTTGGTGTGTTGCTTTTCAGGGTTTAAGAACTGTTCGGCATTGTGCATAGCGCCCTCAGCTCCACTTTGTTAATTCTTTTGTTGTTCCTGATATCACACATAATCAAAACGCATGTCTTCTGCGAACACATCTTCCCTGCAAAATATAGATAAAGTGGTCTTTCATGTACTACCTTTCTTCTTTTTTTTTTGGTTTAATGTTTGCCGTTGAAAACTTTTGACAAAGTTAACATTTTCAATCAAATTGGTATCTATTGTTTACACCCCAATATTTTTTTAATTTTTTTAGTTATCTTTGTGGTTGATGTTAGTCTTAAATTAGAACTTCTGCGGTGTTCTTCTTTCCAATACCATTTTTGAAAAAAATAATGAGATGCTCAGAACAATAATTCGACTTCGTGCTTAGATTTTAGGCAATTCTAAAAATGAATGATGCTAGGAAGCTTGGATCCAGTGCTCATTATTGTGCTTATTCTGGGAAAAGTAAAGACTATTAAAAAATTTCAGTTCTTTGTTTATGTATATCTAGGCAGTGCATCATTTGAACAAGAAATATGCATTATCCATCTGAATCCAAAGTAGAAAATCCTCTCAAATTGGTTACTTTTTTTTAATGGATAAAATTTTCTTAACTGATTTGTTGTTTTGAAATCATTGCAATTTACTTAATGCACCTATTGTTTTCACTAAGTACTAACATCCTTCACTGTTGTTTATTGTTTAATTTCATCTTCCTCAGTTAATGGTCTAATCCTTAATGATTTAGTGAACATGTTTTTCAAAGGATGACTTCCTCATATGTTCCTTTTATTTTTTGATTATCTGGTAAAACTATGCATACTTTTGTAGCTGATATATTACTATGAATACCTTTTCTTTTGTTCTTTTGACTTTTTTTTGTATGAGAATTGTATTTGTGTTTGCTATGGCGCTTCTATTAATTAATGCCTATAATCCTATTTTCTTAAACGAAGTTATAGGTGTTAATTTATTTGTTACACATTTGTATGTTGTTGTATATCATTAAATTATTATTACTTGATTTTTTTTTTCATCACAAGGTTCTAAGATCTTTAAAAAAGGATGCACATAATTAAGGAAAGAGAATGCATGAAAAGATTAGGAAGGAAGCTCATGAGAAGTTGAAGGTAGTTTATTTACTTTTGTTTTGATTTCATTATTAATAAAATCTTGAAAGGAGATAACAATTATATTGGTTATTTTAGGTGGAAAAGGGTGATGTTGTGCGCTGCAATTATCATGATGAAAGAAGCAAATGAAGATTCTCATGGACAAGGTATTGGATGCTTGAACTTTGTGTATGAACTATTTGTTTATTTTTAAATAATCTATATTAAATTGTGAGCTTGAAATCATTGTAATATTGAACTTGGTCTAGACAAAAATTATCTATTTGATTCCGAAGTCTAGGTTCATCCAATATCTTGAACAATTTGTAGGATAAAAATTTTCTGAAGTCTGTCATTTTTTGTGCATTATCATTGCTAATATTCTTCTTCATGGAGTGTGACTTTTTTTTACTACACTTTAGGTTGCACTTGGTGATATGGCTGAGCTTGCTACAACAAAGTATGATGTTGATAAGTTACATGAAGGATAGCTTAGGTTTGTTTCTTGAATTTCTAAATTGTCAATATTTAAGTATCTGAAGTGTTCGAGTCAAATTTTCTAATAAAAATGTTTACAATTTCATGCTGCAGCACAAAAGGATTAGGAGGAACCTCACCAATTTTTCAGAAGCTTAGGCACTTGAGGACAAGTCGTCATTTCCCTTAGGAAGCCCAAGTACAATTTAGGCTTTAAGGTGAATGGGTTAAAAATTTCAATCTATACATGCGATTTGAAGATGATTGGCTTATTACATGTGCCTCTTTTTTCACTTTAAATTTTGGAATTGGAATGCATTATGTGGTATTTGTTGATTTGCTTAACTGAAAACATATTTTATTCATTCCTTACAAAGAAGAGTTTTGTAGCTGGTTGGAGGCTCAGTATATCCTTCTTTGACCTTGCTTATAATGCTCTCAATGCAACTCACTTGCTTATAATGCTACCTTCTCTTTCTATGCACTTAACTATTTAAGTGTTTCATATCTTCTCTCATTTTAGTTTTGACTAAACTATCTTCTCATTCATGTAGTCTTGACTAAACTATCTTCTCTCATTTTACATTTTATATACATGATAGAGTAAATTAACTGGTGTATGCTATAACGATGTTAATGCAACTTTGGCAAAATATATATATATATATATATTTCTAAAATTAAAACAAATTTTTTAATAGGTTACTCATTTTAGTGGATCTTGAAGATTAAAAGTGTTTTATCCAAATACAATTTTAGTATTAGTCTTAGATTTTTATTAGCTATTTTTTCTTTTAATTCAGTTTTTCTCAAATTTTTAAAAGGTGCAGATAATTCTGCCACAAGTTGAGGTTGTCTCTGCTTGATTTTGATGGCTGAGTTATATAACTCTATTGCATTGGGTATCATTTGTTCTATATTAATACATCCCATTTTATGGATGACTATAGTAGATTTTTTATGTTTGTCTTTGTTTTTATTAAACTTGCTTAGCTAATTTCATATTCAGACCAATTTTACTTTATAAAAGTATCTTTCTCTTCCCAAAAGATTAATTTTTTGTTGTTAATAGTAGAGTTCTCTGTTATTCTTGAATCTGCTTTCTTTTCTTATATGTTCTGAATTTGCTTTGCTATAGCATATGATGTTTTCTATCTATTCTCAATCTAGCTGATGTGTTTGTTACATGTCTTCGATTGCTACAAACATTAGTTGAATACATACGATTCAGGCATTCATCTATTTATTTTTTAAATTTGATATATTCTATTTTGTTTTGTTTTCTGTTGTCTTTTCTAGATTTATTGCAATTTGAATGCCACTTTATATCATTGTTGATTTTAAATTTTTTCTTTTCCTCCTTTTAGTAAGTTACTGCAGATTCTTTTAAGCCATCACCCTTATTTTTATTTTTTTCTATTTTCAAATTTTCTTATTATTATTTGATTTATTGGCAAAAATAGTCGAGATTAGTTAGAATGGTAAACTAACAGAGAGATTTGAGATATGAATGTAGCCGAGTTGGAGGAAAAATTATTTTTAGCAAGTGATGCTAAGGTATGATGATTGAAAATATCTTCAATGATTGAGTGGTATTTGCATTGACTATATCGTAAGTTCTCAAATATGCATTGTATAAATTGATTTCAACTATCTCCATATCTATTTTTTTCCCATCTCCGTAGTCCCTGGAATATGATACAATAAAACTGAATATTGTGATTGTTTTAACTCAATATTGTTATTTTTTCTTGTATTGTGATTCATAATAATTCTATGGTTGAAAATGAGGGTGGATGTGATGGAGCTTTGTAATTTATTTTCAATTGTGAAATAAATTCTGACATTAGTTGTTATTGTTTGTTAATGAGTTTGATTTGTTGTTACTCTGAAGAAGGATGAGTGAAGTAACAATATCTAATTGTGATAAGGTTTATGATTAAATAATTCATAAGATTTTGCATCAAGTGCTTTAATATTCTTATTATTTGACTCTCTCTTCGATTGAGAACACGAATATTTAAAAATTAATAATAAAGATAAGTTCTTATTCTTTGCTAAATGATTTGGGTCATCTAATGTTATCCTTGACTTACAAATTCAATAGTTTTAAAATATGGTGAGTTCTATGGTGCAGAAGGAAAAGAGTTTCTACATCTATATATATGTGTTGGCTAATTGGAAAATTTGACAAGTGTTTAGAGGGGAACAAAATCTGCACTCTTTGCAGGAGAAATAGAAAGGTCTTATTTTTTTCTGCAAGTGGTCAATTCAAAATTTTTATTGACTAATTATACCGATTAGAATTAAATTTAGTAAAATGATGATAGGCCTCACCACAAAAATTATTTTTTTCATCGATCTTTAACAACTAGCAAAAAAAGGCTTCAGTTTATATATTTTATTTTGTTTGAACTTTGAATCATTTTAATCTTTTAATAAACTAACTTATTATTTTTATTTTTAATCTATATTTATTATTGTTATTATCATTATAATAAATTTTGTTAGATCCAAATAAAAGACATATTCATTATATTATATTGTTGTAAACCAAAATACAATTGTAATGTATTTAATGTTTTTAAACATGTCAGAAATATGGCTCAGATATTACATAATTAGTCATATTAACAATATCCGTTTGTAATTAATTTTCTCCTTTCTTTTATATTATGAGCAATTGAGCATACTGAATGATCTTTTTATTATTAAAATAAAATAAATTACACTAATTTTTGCTAGCATCTAATTTCACTAAATACGTTTAATTAAATTAATAATTAACAATAAAAAATATCATTTATCATATTATTATTTATAATTTTTAAATTTTCTGACAATGAACATGCTTCTAATTAAGACAATTTAATAATATAAAACTTATGACACAAATATTTTTTTATTAGATATATCATACAACCGTTTATTTTTAAACAATAGTGTCATATAAACTACTTTACTATATATTTTGTAAATAAAAAATAAATTTGGATTAAATGGTTAATACTTGATACATGTGTTTCTTTTATTGGTTTGGCAATTAGTGATCTTTTTAGTATAATAATGGACAAAAATCACCGCTTTGAACTGAGTCGTTATTTTTCGAACAATAATAAAAAAGAAATCCAGCTTATGATGAGGTTTATTATTATGTCAACATAATTAGTCATAGTAGAAATAATTACTCATCTAAATTCTGTGCTAAAAAAGAAAGTTTTTCTGTATCATTTCTACAAAGAGTACAGATTTTATCTTCTTCTTTAAATACTTGTCAAACTCTCCAATCAGCAGCCAACGTATATCTATAAGTGTAAAAATTCTCTCTTTTCACCTTAAAATATATTACAAATTTATAAATTATAATGTCATTTTTGTTTTTCAAACTTTTTTTTACCTTCAAATTGTTGAATCTACTGTTCTTTACATCCTCTTCAATGATAAATCCCATGTTGATGATTCTTTTGCCATACTTGAAATTGGATAATCTAAGTTCTTACAAGGTCTCAACCACGTTGTCATTATTTAGGCCAATAAAACTAGAGCTATAGAAATAGTTGCTTCAATGCATTTGGACATAATTAGGTACAAATGGTCAAGTTGATTCATGGTGTTTAGGCGTAAGTACTGACATTTGTGATTGAACATTATGTACAAAGGGATAAATTAAGTGTCATAGAATTTCAAAATTTCTTAATGATTAATCAATACTTGAATTGAATTATGCATTCATTGAGTTCTAACTTCCTATAGTGCTATAACATTTTAAATAATTCCAGTATGTATGTCTTTATCTGAACATTCAAAGTATTAAAATTTTGAAAATTGAATGGATTTTCTAATTTATTATTTTGGAACAACTTTCATTTTTCAGTCTTAGAAGATACATAAACTTCATAAATCCAGACAAGCAATGTGGTATCGTGCTTGCAACAAAAAAATGTCGCTGAGAGAGTTGGGTATTGGTGTGAAGGTTGCCAAAAAAAAATGATGAGCAATGCAATTTAAGGAAATTCAACTTTTGAGATCTTTATTCTGAAAAATTTTTTATATTATAAATTGTAGTAAAAATTTAGTTTGTCTTCTTTGGAATACATTATAACTGTAAAAGTTACTGATGATAGTTGGAGGATTATGTCTCAGTCTTCAATGAAAAAGCTGAAAAGCTTGTTGGTTGTTTTGCGAATAAGTTAGACACTTTAAAAACTTAGTTAAATGTGTGTTTGGTTGTCTTTGTATAGTTGATTTTGGATACAATTTATTTAATCATTAATTTCTTTTTGTTTATTTCACTATGTTAAGGTATGTTGAGATTTTAAAAAAAGTAACCCTTTATTATTTTAGGGTTTGCTAGAGGATGATTAGAAATTTTTTCTCTTCTCATACTTGCTTATTAAAATTATGCTTTTTTTTTTTCAAACATTGTATTTTACAGCTATGCATGTGTTGTGTTTTTACTGAATATATATAATTTTATTGCTCTACTTTTAGTTATATCATATCTTGTCACTTAAGTCTTAACGCTTATTTCTTTCTATTATTTTTGACATCTTTATAAATAAATTACAAATAATAGTAGTAGCTTAATCTGTGTATATTTCTTTTGATGTCCAGTATTCAAGATATATTTGATCTCAAATTTCATATCCTCTAATAGTGATGTTAATAATTATATCATCTAACACTACAAAAAAAAGGCCTATGGCCACGGTAAAAAACTGTGACCATAGCTAGTAAAAAGGGTGACCATAGATCTATGGTCACGGTTTTGGACCTATGGTCACGGTTTTTTACCGTGGCCTATTCTCTCGTGGCCATAGGTCTGTGGTCACGGTTTTTTGGGCTATGGTCACGGTTTTTATGGTCACGGTTTCAATTTTCAAAATCTGACACTTTAGGCCACGTTTTTTTACCGTGACCATAGGTTAATCTATGGTCACGGTAGAAAACCGTGACCATAGCCTTACCTATGGTCACGGTTTTCACCGTGGCCATAGTCTTTATGGTCACCCATCTTTAAAACCGTGACCATAGATAAGGCTATGGTCACGGTTTTCACCGTGGCCATAGCCTCTATGGTCACCCTTCCTTAAAACCGTGACCATAGCCCGGCTATGGTCACGGTTTTCACCGTGGCCATAGACTCTATGGTCACCCCACCTAAAACCGTGGCCATAGCCCTATCTATGGTCACAGTTTTTCACCGTGGCCATAGACTCCATGGTCACCCCACCTAAAACCGTAACCATAACCCTATCTTCGATCATGGGGGCTAGGACAAAGTAGGGGTTGGGAGGAAAGTGAACGACAATGGTAGGGGCTGGGAGGAAGGGTAACGACGTACGATGGAGAGGGTTGGGAGGAGCTCGGCGAAGGTGGGGGCTGGCTTGAAGGAAAACAGTGAGAATAGGGTGGGGGGGGGGCTGTCACGAAGTGATGATAGGGTTTTTTTTTTCTAAGTTACTAATTAGGAGGGAATGGGGATTTGGTTGGGAGGGAGGGGAATTTCGGGATTTGGGGGGGGGGGGGGGGGCGAAAACGACGACGTTTATGGAGGGAAGAGTATCTATGGTCACCTCCAAAAACCGTGGCCATAGATATCTTTAGGCCACTTTCTAAAACCGTGACCATAGACCTTTTTAGGTTACCCTTTCGAAAAACCGTGACCATAGACCTTTTTTGGTCACTGTAAAAAACCGTGACCATAGACCCCTTTAGGTCACTTCTAAAACCGTGATCATAGACCCTTTTAGGCTATCCAACAAAACCGTGACCATAGACCACTTTAGGCTACCTCCCAAAACCGTGACCATAGACCCCTTTAGGTCACCCTTTTTTGAAAAATCGTGACCATAGACCCTTTTTGGTCACCGTAAAAAATCGTGGCCATAGACGCTTTTAGGTCACCCCTAAAACCGTGACCATAGACCCTTTTAGGCCACCCCCCAAAACCGTGACCATAGACTACTTTAGGTCACCCCCCAAAACCGTGACCATAGGTACCCTATGGTCACCCTTTTTGTGAAAACCGTGACCATAGACCCTTTTTGGTCACTGTAAAAAACCGTGACCATAGACCCCTTTAGGTCACCCCCCAAAACCGTGACCATAGACCCTTTTAGGCCACCCTTTTTTAGAAAACCGTGACCATAGGTACCCTATGGTCACCCTTTCTGTAACAACCGTGACCATAGCTTTTTTTTTTGTCACGGTCAAAAACCGTGACCATAGACCCTCTATGGTCACGGTTTTTTACCGTGACCAAAAAAACCGTGGCCATAGACCCAAAATGTTGTAGTGTAAGTAATGTGATATATTAAAATTAAAAAACCATGTAAAAAAAAATTAGATCATTCTTCTAACCTTTTTGTAGATTACACTCTCCTTTAATAAATTATTTTTTGTTATATTAAATAATGAAAGCATATTTCTTGTACCATCTAATTTATATGATAATCACATCCTATATCACTAAATTTTAGTTTAGCTTTCCAATAATCAGAATATATTATTACATATCACATGTTTTTTATTTTTTATACATTAATTGCTTTTTTTATTATTATTATTTGGTTTATTCCATATTTTGACTTTTCTTCTAAAATTTATACTTTACAAAGACAATATTAGAATGTTTATGTATATCTTGAACTAAATAACACAATTCTATTTTTATTGTATTTAATTATTTATAGTTGACTCATTTATAAGGATATCAATTCGTTCATTCCAATTTTTAAATTCCAAAAAAAAAAATATTTTATATATATACACACACTTTTCAGTTTTTTCATTGCTATTACATATTACATCATGTTTAGTTTTCATATTAAAATTTTAATTAACTATTTATTTTCACATTTTATAATTTATGTTTTTAATTTTGATAATTAATATTTTTTTTTCATTTAATATGATCATTTTTTTGTCATGAATTTAACTCTTTAATTTTAGTTCTATTGGTCAATCCTCTTTTTTATTAGGTTCTTTTCCATAAATGATGCTATTTAACTACTTACTACTATCAGGACCTAATCCTCATCTAACTTTCATGCTCAAACAATTTTATCCTAACAATTTTATCTTTATGTTTATTTATTTCTTTTCACTATTTTTTTATTTATTATTTTTTTCTAAAATTAATTGTAATTCACCTTATTATTTTTTATTTATGAATTTTTCTCTAAAATTAATTGTAATTTTCTTCTAATATTTTGGATAAAACATAGTTGTCTGACTATTTAGTAGAAGTTCAGATTTTTTGTTTGTAATATATATGTTCAATTTATCTATTAATCAGAATTATATCGTAATGTTGACTAACCTTTATTTGAATCAAAGTAATTTATTAAATTTGGTAATACAGCATCCATTTAGTGATTTTTTTACTGAACATGGTACTATTTTTATTTTCATGTAGTTTTTTTTTTCTTTTTATATAATGCAGGATGTTAATAAACCATTATGCATGCATTATGTAATTTTTAATTCCCGTGCTTAGTACGGGTTCATTCACTAGTGGGATGAACAATGAATAATTGACCCTTGAAAGCTCAATCTTGCACAAAATGAAGATCAATCTTAAAATATTTTATTCGACTATGTACAACGGGGTTCACAACAAGCATAACGACACTAAGATTATCACAAAAAATGATTGGAGGGACAGAATTGGAGATTCCAAGTTCACTTAGTAGCTAAGCTTCATCACCCATAAGATTTCTGTTTCTGTGTCAGCAAGGTAACGAAATTCTGCCTTAGTAGAGGAGTGACACAAAGCAACCTGCTTCTTGCTACTCCAAAAATTGGATTATTGCTAAGATATAAGCAATATCCACTAACCGAGCGTCTATCCTCAGCATCACAAGTTCAATCAGCATCTGCAAAGTCAAGAACACGAAATCAGAACATTTAGAGTAGCACAAACCATGATTGTACATACCTATCAAGTATCTTAAAATGTGTCTGACAATGCGCGAATAATAGATGTTCTTGTGGATCATTCAGGCAGTGACTAACTTTGTTTACATAATGAGAAATTTCAGGGTGGGTTAAGGTTGCATACCAACCCCCATAATTAATCGTAATTTTTATTAGTGGTATAGTATGAAGTCATAATAAAAAATTGTTTTACTTAAAACATTTCTTAGATATAACTCTTGAAATGATGATATTGTAACAGCTTAGATCACCCGCTAGTACGATATTGTCTGTTTTAGCACACAAGGCCTCACGATTTTGCCTTTTAACGATAGGGATGATAACTAAAACCACCCACACTCACTCGTCATGCTAGGGAGAGGTATTCACACCCTTATAAGGCATGCTTCGTTCTCCTCCCCAACCAATGTGGGACCTTACAATCCACTCCCCTAAGGGAGCCCAGCGCCCTCACTGACACATCGATCCGGGCTCCAATTCTGATACCATCTGTAACAGTCCAGATCACCCGCTAGCACGATATTGTCCGCTTTGGCACACAAGGCCTCACGGTTTTGCCTTTGACGATAGAGATGATAATCGAAACCCCCCACATTCACTCGTCAAAACGCGTCATGCTAGAGAGAAATATCCACACTCTTATAAGGCATGCTTCGTTCCCCTCTCTAAATGTTATGGGACCTTCAGATATTCGTAACACTAGAGGTTATAATGAAGTTGATCTAACTTTATATTAACGAATTTTTACTATAATAAGATTATTAACAATCTTATTAATAATACAAATTATATACAAGTATGCCTTCCACACACATATATACATATATATGTTATTTTTTTTATAAATATAGACACATTAATTATATTTTTTTAAGAGAGTTGTGTTAATTATTATTTATCTATTTTATAGTTAACAAATAATTTGTCTCCTACTAAATTATTTGTCTGAACAATATCTTGCTTAATATGATTATTCTAATTCTTTTGATAAAACATATTTTTACTACAAATTATACGGTTATTATTTTAGTTAACAAAAAACTTGTAAAAGAAACTTAAAATTAAAATTTTATTATAACTTAGATTGAAACAATTTATATAGATTCTTTTTTTAAAGATTCATTGCCCATAAACAAATATTTTGGTCTTTAAAATTAGGCCAACTGAAAATAAATTTATAAGAAACTTAAAGTAAAAATTCATTAAATTAAAACAATTTATATAGATTTTTTTAAATATTCTTTTCCCATCAATAAATATTTGTTCTTTAAAATTAGACCAACTAATAACTATGATTTTAACTCTTATTAATAAAATAGTATAAAAAGTCTTTAGTAAAAAATTTTTGACGATTTTTTCGTGGGCTTTTAACCCAATTCCTCCTTTTTCTGGTTTAAATAGGCTAACCAATAAGTTTTTACTAATGGAGTAGAAACAGTTTTAAGAAAGCTGATGTTGAAATAGGAAAGTTAAAGCTTCGCCTCAAATAGCTGCAAGAAGTTGATTATACAAAGTCTCAGCAAGAGGAGATTAATAGTTTGAAATTGGAGATTACCAGATTATAGAGACAAGAGATCAGAAAAAATATTGAGGTCAGAGGTCAAGGATAAAATGGTTAAAATCTGGGGAGAAGAATACATCTTTTTTTCATGCCTCTACCATTCAAAGAAGAGACAAAAATCGTATAGAGAGTTTAAAGGATTCTACAGGTAATTGGGTGTGTGGGGAAAGGGATATTCTCAAGCTAGCAGTAGGGCACTTTCAGAATCTGTTTAAGGCCTCAGAGAATCTAGATATGATTGCTTGCATTCGCCATATTCTGTCAGAGTGACTGAGGATATGAATGCGGAGCTCATGAAGGAGATTACTGATTAGGAAATCAAAGAGGCTACTTTCAGCCTAGAAAGTCTTAAGGTACCAGGACCGGACGGTCTCAATGGTCTCTTTTATTAGAAGTATTGGACAATTATTGGAAATGAAGTCTGTGATGTTGTTAAGAGTTTTTTTCATGACGTAATTTACTAAATAGTGTTGGGAAAACCTTTATAGTCTTGGCTCCTAATATTAACCACCCGAAAACTCTCAATCAACTAAGGCCGATTAGTTGCTGCAACTTTATATATAAGATTGTTTCTAGAATGTTGGTTATTAGACTTAGGAAAATAATAGATAAGATTATATCCCCCATCCAGAGTGCTTTTGTGGGTCGCCACCTGATTCAAGATAATTTGGTTATAGTTCAGAAAATGTTTCATGATCTGAATAAAAAAGGGACGAATGCTTCCAGGAACTTAGCTATTAAGATTGATATGAATAAAGCTTATAATAGGGTGGAGTGGTCTTTATTAGAAGCAACTTTGAGGCCTTTTGGGTTTAACCTGCATTGGATAAAGTTGTTGATGAAGTGTGTGAGCCAAGTAAGTTATAAGATTAAGATTAATGGATTTTTATCAACGACCATTGAGCCGTGGAGGGGTCTTAGGCAGGGGGATCCCCTATCACCATAACTTTTTATAATAGCAGCTGAGGTTTTTACCATTCTTATGGATAAGGCTAAAGAAGAGGGAAGAATCTCAGGAGTTAAAATCGCCCCTACGGCACCAGCCATCTCACACCTCCTCTATGTGGATGACTGTATAATCTTCTCAAGAGACAGTGAGGAGAAAATTTATCAGCTCATTACCATTTTGAATTTGTACTCCGAAGCTTCAGGGCAGAGAATCAACTTGGACAAGTTTGGGATCACGTTTGGAAACTTAATTCCTATCAGGACTAGAGTAGAAATAGAAGAGATTTTGGACTTGTCAGCTTGGGATAATCCAGGTAAGTATCTTGGGATCCCTGCCTACTGGGGAAGATCTAAGAATAGTGCTCTCAGTTAGATTGAGGACAGAGTGGTGGATAAGCTAGGAGGGTAGAAACAAAAACTTCTTAATCAAGTTGGGAACGAAGTCCTCAACAAATTAATTGTTCAAGCATTACCTGCCTATACTATGAATGTGGTTCTTTTTCCTAAAGATTTTTGTGAACGGCTTAGTAAGAAAATTGCCAAGTTCTGGTGGGTATCATCAGGTAAGGAAAGAGGTATTTATTGGAAGAGTTGAGATAAGTTGTGTGCTAGTAAAAAGGATGGAGGTTTTGGGTTTAAGGATTTATATTGTCAGAATATAGCACATTTAGCTAAACAAGCGTAGAGAATTTTGGAAAATCCTAAAGCGATTTGGGTACATGTACTAAAAGCTATTTACTTTCCAAAGGATGATTTTAAATATGCTAAGGTGGGAAGGGAAGCATCATGGATGTGGAAAAGTATTATACAAGGCAGGAATTTTCTTTTGAGAAATGGAAGATGGTTGATAGGGAACGAAGAGCGAGTAAGAATTCTGGAGAATAAGTAGATAATAAACTTGGATAAGGATCTTATTGCTAGAAACCTCGATATTGAGTTTGTAAAGGATATAATTATTCAGGAAGAGGGGTGGAATATGGATAAGTTAAAGTTGTATTTTGATGGAGCTTTAGTCGATAAAATCCTTAGAACCCCAGTAAGTCTTTTTGGTAGGGAGGATAGTTTCTGCTGGCCTTTCAGATCGGATGGCATTTACACGATCAAGACGGGATATCATGTTGTTAGGAACGAAAGGCACCTATAGAACAATAATCCATCCACCAGTGAAGATTTAAAATTCTTATGGCAGGAGATTTGGAAATTAAAAGTTGCTCAAAAAATCAGAACCTTTTTATGGCAGGTTTCACATAACATTCTTCTATTTTTGGCAATTGGTGCACGAAATTGCAATCACACTTTTGCAATCCCGCACAACTAACCAGCAAGTGTACTGGGTCGTCCAAGTAATACCTTACGTGAGTAAGGATCGATCCCACGGAGATTGTCGGCTTGAAGCAAGCTATGGTTATCTTGTAACTCTTAGTCAGGATATCAATAATTATCAGGGTTGATTGTAAAAAGCAAAAGAACATGAAATAAGTACTTGTTTTGCAGTAATGGAGAACATGTTGAGGTTTTGGAGATGCTCTATCTTCTGAACCTCTGCTTTCCTACTGTCTTCTTCTTCAAGCACGCAAGGCTCCTTCCATGGCAAGCTGTATGTAAGGTTTCACTGTTGTCAATGGCTACCTCCCATCCTCTCAGTGAAAATGTTCAACGCGCTCTGTCACAGCATGGCTAATCATCTGTCGGTTCTCAATCAGGTTGGAATAGAATCCAGTGATTCTTTTGCGTTTGTCACTAACGCCCAGCTCTCAGGAGTTTGAAGCTCGTCACAGTCATTCAATTCTTGAATCCTACTCAGAATACCACTGGTGCACGAAATTGTGATCACTACAACTTCGCACAATTAACCAGCAAGTGCACTGGGTCGTCCAAGTAATACCATACGCGAGTAAGGGTCGATCCCACGGAGATTGGTGGTATGAAGCAAGCTATGGTCACCTTGTAAATCTCAGTCAGGCAGACTCAAATGGGTATAGATGATGAACGAAAATAACATAAAGATAAAGATAGAGATACTTATGTATATCATTGGTGTAAGAGCTTCAGACAAGCATATGAAGATGCCTTCCCTTCCGTCTCTCTGCTTTCCTACTGTCTTCATCCAATCCTTCTTACTCCTTTCCATGGCAAGCTCGTGTAGGGTTTCACCGTTGTCAATGGCTACCTCCCATCCTCGCAGTGAAAGCTAATGCACGCACTCTGTCACAGTACTGCCAATCACCGGTTTGGTTCCCTCCCCTACCGGAATAGAATCCCTCTTTTGCGTCTGTCACTAACGCCCAGTAGGTTACAGGTTTGAAGCACGTCACAGTCATTCAATCATTGAATCCTACTCAGAATACCACAGACAAGGTTCAGACCTTCCAGATTCTCTTGAATGCCGCCATCAAGTCCTGCCTATACCACGAAGATTCCGATTAAAGAATCCAAGAGATATTCACTAAGCCTTGGTTGCTCGTAGAACAAGAATGGTTGTCAGTCACCTTGTTCATAGGTGAGAATGATGATGAGTGTCACGGATCATCACATTCATCAAGTTGAAGAACAAGTGATATCTTAGAATAAGAACAAGCGGAATTGAATGGAAGAACAATAGTAATTGCATTAATACTCGAGGTACAGCAGAGCTCCACACCTTAATCTATGGTGTGTAGAAACTCCACCGTTGAAATACATAAGAACAAGGTCTAGGCATGGCCGAATGGCCAGCCTCCCAAATGATCTAAGATAGCATAAAATTAGAAGATAGCTACCAAGATGAAAATACAATAGTAAAAGGTCCTATATATAGAGAACTAGTAGCCTAGGGTGTACAGAGATGAGTAAATGACATAAAAATCCACTTCCGGGCCCACTTGGTGTGTGCTTGGGCTGAGCAATGAAGCATTTTCGTGTAGAGACATTTTCTGGAGTTAAACGCCAGCTTTCATGCCAGTTTGGGCGTTTAACTCCAAGTTTTATGCCAGTTCCGGCGTTTAACGCTGGAATTTCTTGAGGTGACTTTGAACGCCGGTTTGGGCCATCAAATCTTGGGCAAAGTATGGACTATCATATATTGCTGGAAAGCCCAGGATGTCTACTTTCCAACGCCGTTGAGAGCGCGCCAATTGGGCTTCTGTAGCTCCAGAAAATCCACTTCGAATGCAGGGAGGTCAGAATCCAACAGCATCTGCAGTCCTTTTCAGTCTCTGAATCAGATTTTTGCTCAGATCCCTCAATTTCAGCCAGAAAATACCTGAAATCACAGAAAAACACACAAACTCATAGTAAAGTCCAGAAAAGTGAATTTTAACTAAAAACTAATAAAAATATACTAAGAACTCAACTAAAACTACTAAAAACATACTAAAAACAATGCCAAAAAGCGTACAAATTATCCGCTCATCACAACACCAAACTTAAATTGTTGCTTGTCCCCAAGCAACTGAAAATCAAATAAGATAAAAAGAAGAGAATATACTATAGACTCCAAATTATCAATGAAACATAGCTCCAAATTAGATGAGCGGGACTAGTAGCTTTTTGCCTCCAAACAGTTTTTGCATCTCACTTTATCCTCTGAGGTTCAGAATGATTGGCTTCTTTAGGAACTTAGAATCCAGATAGTGTTATTGATTCTCCTAGTTAAGTATGATGATTCTTGAACACAACTACTTATTGAGTCTTGGCTGTGGCCCAAAGCACTCTGTCTTCCAGTATTACCACCGGATACATACATGCCACAGACACATAATTGGGTGAACCTTTTCAGATTGTGACTCAGCTTTGCTAAAGTCCCCAATTAGAGGTGTCCAGGGTTCTTAAGCACACTCTTTTTGCCTTGGATCACAACTTTATTTCTTTCTTTTTCTTTTCTTTTTCTTTCTCCCTTTTTTTTTCGTTTTTCTGCTTCTCTTTTTTTTTCTTTTTTGTATTCACTGCTTTTTCTTGCTCCAAGAATCATTTTTATGATTTTTCAGATCCTCAGTAACATGTCTCCTTTTTCATCATTCTTTCAAGAGCCAACAATTTTAACATTCATGAACAACAAATTCAAAAGACATATGCACTGTTCAAGCATACATTCAGAAAACAAAAGTATTGCCACCACATCAAACTAAATAAGCTAGTTTTAAAGATGAATTTGAAATCCTGTACTTCTTGTTCTTTTGTGATAAAAACAGTTTTCATTTAAGAAAGGTGATGGATTCATATTCATAGCTTTAAGGCATAGACACTAAGACACTAATGATCATAAGACACAAACATGGATAAACATAAGCATAAAAATTCGAAAAACAGAAGAATAAAGAACAAAGAAATCAAGGAACGGGTCCACCTTAGTGATGGCGGCTCTTCCTTCCTCTTGAAGGTCCTATGGAGTGCTTGAGCTCCTCAATGTCTCTTCCTTGTCTTTGTTGCTCCTCTCTCATGATTCTTTAATCTTCTCTAATTTCATGGAGGAGGATGGCATGTTCTTGGTGCTCCACCCTTAGTTGTCCCATGTTGGAACTCAACTCTCCTAGGGAGGTGTTTAGTTGCTCCCAAATAGTCTTGTGGAGGAAAGTGCATCCCTTGAGGTATCTTAGGGATTTCTTGATGAGAGGGGTCTCTTGTTTGCTCCATCTTCTTCTTAGTGATGGGCTTGAGGTCATGCCTTCTCAGTTGAACCGGCTTTGGATGCCATAAATGGTTATGGAAAAACAAAAAAGCAATGCTTTTACCACACCAAACTTAAAAGGTTTGCTCGTCCTCGAGCAAAAGAAGAAAGAAGAGAGTAGAAGAAGAAGAAATGGAGGAGATGGATGTGAGTGGTGAAGAGGTATTGAGGTGATTGGTGAATGGGTGAAGAAGAAGAGAGGGTGGTGGGGTTGGTGGGGATCCTGTGGGGTCCACAGATCCTGAGGTGTCAAGGAAAAGTCATCCCTGCACCAAATGTTGCTCAAAATCACGTTTTGAGCCATTTCTGGCGTTAAACGCCGGGCTGGTGCCCATTTCTGGCGTTTAACGCCAGGTTCTAGCCCTTTTCTGGCGTTTAACGCCAGTCTGGTGCCCCTTTCTGGCGTTAAACGCCCAGAATGGTGCCAGACTGGGCGTTAAACGCCCAACTGCTAGCCTCACTGGCGTTTAAACGCCAGTGAGTTCTTCCTCCAGGGTGTGCTGTTTTTCTTCCTGTTTTTCATTCTGTTTTTGCTTTTTCAATGGATTTTGTGACTTCTTATGATCATCAACCTACAAAAAAGATAAAATAACAAAAGGAAATAGTTATTTATAAAACATTGGGTTGCCTCCCAACAAGCGCTTCTTTAATGTCAGTAGCTTGACAGATGGCTCTCATGGAGCCTCATATTTTCTCAGAGCAATGTTGGAACCTCCCAACACCAAACTTAGAGTTTGAATGTGGGGGTTCAACACCAAACTTAGAGTTTGGTTGTGGCCTCCCAACACCAAACTTAGAGTTTGACTGTGGGGGCTCTGTTTGTCTCTGAATTGAGAGAAGCTCTTCATGCTTCCTCTCCATGGTGACAGAGGGGTATCCTTGAGCCTTAAACACAAAGGATTCTTCATTCACTTGAATGATCAGTTCACCTCTATCAACATCAATCACAGCCTTTGCTGTGGCTAGGAAGGGTCTGCCAAGGATGATGGATTCATCCATGCACTTCCCAGTCTCTAGGACTATGAAATCAGTAGGGATGTAATGGTCTTCAACCTTTACCAAAACATTCTCTACAAGTCCATGAGCTTGTTTTCTTGAGTTGTCTGCCATCTCTAGTGAGATTCTTGCAGCTTGCACCTCAAAGATCCCTAGCTTCTCCATTACAGAGAGAGGCATGAGGTTCACACTTGACCCTAAGTCACACAGGGCCTTTTTGAAGGTCATGGTGCCTATGGTACAAGGTAGGGAAAACTTCCCAGGATCTTGTCTCTTTTGAGGTAATTTCTGCCTAGACAAGTCATCCAGTTCTTTAGTGAGCAAGGGAGGTTCATCCTCCCAAGTCTCATTTCCAAATAACTTGTCATTTAGCTTCATGATTGCTCCAAGGTATTTAGCAAATTGCTCTTCAGTGACATACTCATCCTCTTCAGAGGAAGAATACTCATCAGAGCTCATGAAAGGCAGAAGTAAGTCCAATGGAATCTCTATGGTCTCATTTTGAGCCTCAGATTCCCATGGTTCCTCATTGGGGAACTCAGAGGAGATTGGTGCACGCCCATTGAGGTCTTCCTCAGTGGCGTCCACCTCCTCTCTTTCCTCTCTATATTCGGCCATGTTTATGGCTTTGCACTCTCCTTTTGGATTTTCTTCTGTATTGCTTGGGAAAGTGCTAGGAGGGAGTTCAGTAACTTTCTTGCTCAGCTGACCCACTTGTGCCTCCAAATTCCTAATGGAGGACCTTGTTTTAGTCATGAAACTTTGAGTGGTCTTTATTAGATCAGAGACCATTGTTGCTAAGTCAGGAGTATTCTGCTTAGAACTCTCTGTCTGTTGCTGAGAAGATGATGGAAAAGGCTTGCTATTGCTAAACCTGTTTCTTCCACCATTATTGTTATTGAAACCTTGTTGAGGTCTTTCTTGATTCTTCCATGAGAAATTTGGGTGATTTCTCCATGAAGAATTATAGGTGTTTCCATAGGGTTCTCCTAGGTAATTCACCTCTTCCATTGAAGGGTTCTCAGGATCATAAACTTCTTCCTCTGATGAAGCATCCTTAGTACTGCTTGGTGCATTTTGCATTCCAGACAGACTTTGAGAAATCAAATTGACTTGCTGAGTCAATATCTTATTCTGAGCCAGTATGGCATTCAGAGTATCAATCTCAAGAACTCCTTTCTTCTGACTAGTCCCATTGTTCACAGGATTCCTTTCAGAAGTGTACCTGAATTGGTTATTTGCAACCATTTCAATGAGCTCTTGAGCCTCTGTAGGCGTCTTCTTCAGATGAAGAGATCCTCCAGCAGAGCTATCCAAAGACATCTTGGATAGTTCAGAGAGACCATCATAGAAAATACCTATGATGCTCCATTCAGAAAGCATGTCTGAGGGACACTTTCTGATTAATTGTTTGTATCTTTCCCAAGCTTCATAGAGGGATTCTCCATCCTTCTGTCTGAAGGTTTGGACTTCCACTCTCAGCTTACTCAATTTTTGAGGTGGAAAGAACTTTGCCAAAAAGGCATTGACTAGCTTTACCCAAGAGTCCAAGCTTTCTTTAGGTTGAGAATCCAACCATATTCTAGCTCTGTCTCTTACAGCAAAAGGGAATAGCATAAGTCTGTAGACCTCAGGGTCAACCCCATTAGTCTTGACTGTGTCACAGATTTGCAAGAATTCAGCTAAGAACTGATGAGGATCTTCCAATGGAAGTCCATGGAACTTGCAATTCTGTTGCATTAGAGAAACTAATTGAGGCTTAAGCTCAAAGTTGTTTGCTCTAATGGCAGGGATAGAGATGCTTCTCCCATAAAAGTTGGGAGTAGGTGCAGTAAAGTCACCCAGCACCTTCCTTGCATTGTTGGCATTGTTGTTGTTTTCGGCTGCCATGTGTTCTTCTTCTTTGAAGAATTCGGTCAGGTCCTCTAAAGAGAGTTGTGCCTTGGCTTCTCTTAGCTTTCGCTTCAAGGTTCTCTCAGGTTCAGGGTCAGCTTCAACAAGAATGCCTTTGTCTCTGCTCCTGCTCATATGAAAGAGAAGAGAAAAAGAAAATATGGAATCCTCTATGTCACAGTGTAGAGATTCCTTGAGGTGTCAGAGGAAAAGAAAAGTAGAAGAAGGAAGTAGAAGAATTCGAACTTAATTAGATAGAGTTCGAATTGTGCATTAAGAAGGAGTAGTACTCCATAAATAGAAGGATGTGGGAGGAGAGGAAGAAGATTTTCGAAAATTCAATTAAAAAGATTTTGAAAACATTTTGAAAAATATTTAATTGATTTTCGAAAATAAAAGTAAGAAAGAAATCAAGTGATTTTTGAAAAAGGATTTGAAATTAGAAATCAAAAAGATTTGATTGAAAACTATTTTGAAAAAGATGAGGTTAAGAAGATATGATTAGTTTTAAAGAGATGTGATTGAGAAGATATGATTTGAAAACAATTTTAAAAGATATGATTTGAAAACAATTTGAAAAGATATGATTTTAAAAATTTATGACTTGCCTAACAAGAAAAGATATGATTCAAACATAAAACCTTCCTCAACAGAAAAGGCAAAAAATGTTCAATCAAATCATTAATTGTTAGTAAGTATCTTTGAAAAAGGAAAGAAATTGATTTTGAAAACATTTGATTGAAAAGATATGATTTGAAAAAGATTTGATTTTGAAAAACTTGAAAAAAATTGATTTGAAAACAAAATTCTCCCCCTTGCACCATCCTGGCGTTAAACGCCCAGAATGGTATCCATTCTGGCGTTTAACGCCCAAAATGCACCCTTTTTGGGCGTTAAACGCCCAACCAGGTACCCTGGCTGGCGTTTAAACGCCAGTCTGCCTTCTTCACTGGGCATTTTCGAATGCCCAGCTTTTTCTGTATAATTCCTCTGCAGTATGTTCTGAATCTTCAATTCTCTGTATTATTGACTTGAAAAGACACAAATTAAAAATATTTTTGGATTTTTAATAATCAAAATGCAACAAGAATCAAATAACAATGCATGCAAGACACCAAACTTAGCAGTTTGTATACTACTGACACTAATAAAAATGCATATGAGACACATAAACACTCAAGTCAAGAGAATTCAAAGATCAGAGTAAGAAATCATCAAGAATTACTTAAAGATCTTTAAGACACATGAATGAATGCATGCAATTGACACCAAACTTAAGATGAGACACTAGACTCAAGCAAGATATATTTTTGGTTTTTATGATTTTCTAATTTTTTTGTGTTTTTTTCGAAAATTAAGTGAAAAGGAAAATAAAGGTATCAAAATTCTTAGTGAGAATTCCAGGAATCATGCAATGTTAGTCTAAAGCTTTAGTCTAAAGGAATTAGACATAGCTAGCTAAGCTTCAGCAAGACATTGCATTCAAGAGCTAAATTGATGATGATCAATCAGCTTTGGTGATGATAAGAACATCACCTTGAAACACTAGAATTCATTCTTAAGAACTCTGAAGAAAAATACCTAATCTAAGCAACAAGATGAACCGTCAGTTGTCCATACACAAGAACAATCCCCGGCATTGTTACCAAAAGCTTGCTCAAAACTTGAACAATCCCCGGCAACGGCGCCAAAAACTTGGTGCACGAAATTGTGATCACTACAACTTCGCACAATTAACCAGCAAGTGCACTGGGTCGTCCAAGTAATACCTTACGCGAGTAAGGGTCGATCCCACGGAGATTGGTGGTATGAAGCAAGCTATGGTCACCTTGTAAATCTCAGTCAGGCAGACTCAAATGGGTATAGATGATGAACGAAAATAACATAAAGATAAAGATAGAGATACTTATGTATATCATTGGTGTAAGAGCTTCAGACAAGCATATGAAGATGCCTTCCCTTCCGTCTCTCTGCTTTCCTACTGTCTTCATCCAATCCTTCTTACTCCTTTCCATGGCAAGCTCGTGTAGGGTTTCACCGTTGTCAATGGCTACCTCCCATCCTCGCAGTGAAAGCTAATGCACGCACTCTGTCACAGTACTGCCAATCACCGGTTTGGTTCCCTCCCCTACCGGAATAGAATCCCTCTTTTGCGTCTGTCACTAACGCCCAGTAGGTTACAGGTTTGAAGCACGTCACAGTCATTCAATCATTGAATCCTACTCAGAATACCACAGACAAGGTTCAGACCTTCCGGATTCTCTTGAATGCCGCCATCAAGTCCTGCCTATACCACGAAGATTTCGATTAAAGAATCCAAGAGATATTCACTAAGCCTTGGTTGCTCGTAGAACAAGAATGGTTGTCAGTCACCTTGTTCATAGGTGAGAATGATGATGAGTGTCACGGATCATCACATTCATCAAGTTGAAGAACAAGTGATATCTTAGAATAAGAACAAGCGGAATTGAATGGAAGAACAATAGTAATTGCATTAATACTCGAGGTACAGCAGAGCTCCACACCTTAATCTATGGTGTGTAGAAACTCCACCGTTGAAAATACATAAGAACAAGGTCTAGGCATGGCCGAATGGCCAGCCTCCCAAATGATCTAAGATAGCATAAAATTAGAAGATAGCTACCAAGATGAAAATACAATAGTAAAAGGTCCTATATATAGAGAACTAGTAGCCTAGGGTGTACAGAGATGAGTAAATGACATAAAAATCCACTTCCGGGCCCACTTGGTGTGTGCTTGGGCTGAGCAATGAAGCATTTTCGTGTAGAGACGTTTTCTGGAGTTAAACGCCAGCTTTCATGCCAGTTTGGGCGTTTAACTCCAAGTTTTATGCCAGTTCCGGCGTTTAACGCTGGAATTTCTTGAGGTGACTTTGAACGCCGGTTTGGGCCATCAAATCTTGGGCAAAGTATGGACTATCATATATTGCTGGAAAGCCCAGGATGTCTACTTTCCAACGCCGTTGAGAGCGCGCCAATTGGGCTTCTGTAGCTCCAGAAAATCCACTTCGAATGCAGGGAGGTCAGAATCCAACAGCATCTGCAGTCCTTTTCAGTCTCTGAATCAGATTTTTGCTCAGATCCCTCAATTTCAGCCAGAAAATACCTGAAATCACAGAAAAACACACAAACTCATAGTAAAGTCCAGAAAAGTGAATTTTAACTAAAAACTAATAAAAATATACTAAGAACTCAACTAAAACTACTAAAAACATACTAAAAACAATGCCAAAAAGCGTACAAATTATCCGCTCATCAACCACAGACAAGGTTTAGACCTTCTGGATTCTCTTGAATGCCGCCATCAATTCTAGCTTATACCACGAAGACTCTGATTAAAGAATCCAAGAGATATCTACTCAATCTAAGGTAGAACGGAGGTGGTTGTCAGGCACACATTCATAGGTGAGAATGGTGATGAGTGTCACGGATCGTCACATTCATCAAGTTTAGGAACAAGTGATATCTTGGAATAGAAGCAAGCGTGATTGAATGAAAAACAGTAGTAATTACATTAATCCATCAAGACACAGCAGAGCTCCTCACCCCCAACCATGGGGTTTAGAGACTCATGCCATGGACAATACAATGAGAAACGTGCACTGAGTCATGAGGTACAGATACAATGTCAAAAGATCCTATTAATAGTGAACTAGTAACCTAGGGTATACAGAAATGAGTAAATGACGTAAAAATCCACTTCCGGGGTCCACTTGGTGTGTGCTTGGGCTGAGCATTGAAGCTTTTATGTGTAGAGACTTTTTCTGGAGTTAAACGCCAGCTTTTATGCCAGTTTGGGCGTTTAACTCCAATTTTTGTGCCAGTTCCGGCGTTAAACGCCGGGAATTCTTATGCTGATTTGCAACGCCGGTTTGGGCCATCAAATCTCGGGTAAAGTATAGACTATTATATATTGCTGGAAAGCCCAGGATGTCTTCTTTCCAACGCCGTTGAGAGCGCGCCAATTGGAATTCTGTAGCTCCAAAAAATCCACTTCGAGTGCAGGGAGGTCAGAATCCAACAACATCTGCAGTCCTTTTCAGCCTCTAAATCAGATTTTTGCTCAGGTCCCTCAATTTCAGCCAGAAAATACCTGAAATCACAGAAAAACACACAAACTCATAGTAAAGCCCAGAAAAGTGAATTTTAACTAAAAACTAATAAAAAATGTAATAAAAACTAACTAAACTATACTCAAAACACACTAGAAACAATGCCAAAAAGCGTATAAATTATCCGCTCATCACAACACCAAACTTAAATTGTTGCTTGTCCCCAAGCAACTGAAAATCAAAATAGAATAAAAAGAAGAGAATATACTATAGACTCCAAAATATCAAAGAAACTTAGCTCCAATTAGATGAACGGGACTAGTAGCTTTTTGCTTCTGAACAGTTTTGGCATCTCACTTTATCCTTTGAAGTTTAGAATGATTGGCATCTATAGGAACTCAGAACTCAAATAGTGTTATTGATTCTCCTAGTGAAGTATGATGATTCTTGAACATAGCTACTTTATGAGTCTTGGCTGTGGCCCAAAGCACTCTGTCTTCCAATATTACCACCGGATACATACATGCCACAGACACATAACTGGGTGAACCTTTTTAGATTGTGACTCAGCTTTGCTAGAGTCCCCAATTAGAGGTGTCCAGGGTTCTTAAACACACTCTTTTTGCCTTGGATCACTTTTTATTTCTACCCTTGCCTTTTGGTTTAAAGGGCTATTGGCTTTTTCTGCTTGCTTCTTCTTCTTCTCTTTTTTTTTTTTTGCTTTTTCTTGCTTCAAGAATCAATTTGATGATTTTTTAGATCCTCAATAACATTTTTCCTTTTTCATCATTCTTTCAAGAGCCAACAAATTTAACATTCTTTAAACAACAAATTCAAAAGACATATGCACTGTTCAAGCATTCATTCAGAAAACAAAAAGTATTGTCACCACATCAAACTAATTCAACTAGTTTCAGAGATAAATTCGAAATCCTGTACTTCTTGTTCTTTTGTAATAAAACATTTTTCATTTAAGAAAGGTGATGGATTCATAGGACATTCATAGCTTTAAGGCCTAGACACTAAGATACTAATGATCATGTAATAAGACACAAACATAGATAAACATAAGCATAAAATTTTGAAAAATAGAAAATAAAGAACAAGGAGATTAAAGAACGGGTCCACCTTAGTGATGGCGGCTTGTTCTTCCTCTTGAAGATCTTATGGAGTGCTTGAGATCCTCAATGTCTCTTCCTTGCCTTTGTTGCTCCTCTCTCATGATTCTATGATCTTCTTTAATTTCATGGAGGAGGATGGAATGTTCTTGGTACTCCACCCTTAGTTGTCCCATGTTGGAACTCGATTCTCCTAGGGAGGTGTTGATTTGCTCCCAATAGTTTTGTGGAGGAAAGTGCATCCCTTGAGATGAATCTCTCTATCTCCCATGGCTCGGAGGTGGAAGCTTTTCCCTTCCCTTTCCTCTTTCTAAAGGTTTCTCCGGCCTTAGGTGCCATAAATGGTTATGGAGAAACAAAGAGCAACGCTTTTACCACACCAAACTTAGAAGGGTTGCTCGTCCTCGAGCAAAAGAAGAACGAAGAGAGAGAGTGGTGGGATAGGTGGGGATCCTGTGGGGTCCACAGATCCTGAGGTGTCAAGGATAATTCCTCCCTGCACCAAGTGGCGAGCAAAAATGCTCCTTCTGCCAATCCTGGTGTTAAACGCCGGGCTGGTGCCCATTTCTGGCGTTTAACGCCAGCTTGGTGCCCATTCCTGGCGTTTAACGCCAGTCTAGTGCCCCTTTCTGGCGTTAAACGCCCAGAATGGTGCCAGACTTGGCGTTAAACGCCCATTTGTTGCCCTTACTAGCGTTTAAACGCCAGCAAGTTTTCCTCCAGGGTGTGCTGTTTTTCTTTCTATTTTTCATTCTGTTTCTGCTTTTTCAATTGATTTTGTGACTTTCCATGATCATCAACCTATAGAAAACATAAAATAACAAGGGAAAATAATAAATATAACATTGGGTTGCCTCCCAACAAGCGCTTCTTTAATGTCAGTAGCTTGACAGTGGGCTCTCATGGAGCCTCACAGATACTCAGAGCCATGTTGGAACCTCTCAACACCAAACTTAGAGTTTGAATGCAGGGGTTCAACACCAAACTTAGAAGCTGGTTGTGGCCTCCCAACACCAAACTTAGAGTTTGACTGTGGGGGCTCTGTTTGACTCTGTTTTGAGAGGAGCTCTTCATGCTTCCTTTCCATGGTTACAGAAGGAGAACCTTGAGTCTTATAGTCTGCACTGTTTGCAAGCCACGGACCTTTCTGAATAGCAAATACTTGCTCATCCGGAAAGGTTTTAGAGATCTCAGTAAGAGGGGGGGATGCTCCTGCTACTGGTTCTATCCGGGACAGGTGATCTGCTACTTGATTCTCTGTCCCTTTTCTGTTTCTTATTTCTATATCAAACTCTTGCAGAAGCAACACCCATCTTATGAGTCTGGGTTTTGAATCCTGCTTTGTGAGTAGATATTTAAGAGCAGCATGGTCAGTGTACACAATCACTTTTGATCCTACTAAATAAGATCTGAACTTGTCAATGGCATAAACCACTGCAAGTAACTCCTTTTCTGTGGTTGTGTAGTTCTTCGTTGCATCATTTAGAATACGGATGCCATAATAAATGACGTGCAGAAGCTTACCATGCCTTTGTCCCAGTACTGCACCAATGGCATGGTCACTGGCATCACACATTAGTTCAAGTGGTAATGTCCAGTCTGGTGCAGAGATGACTGGTGCTGTGACCAGCTTAGCTTTCAGAGTTTCAAACGCCTGCAGACACTCATTATCAAAAATAAATGGAGTTTCAGCAGCTAGCAGATTACTCAGAGGTTTGGCAATTTTTGAAAAATCCTTTATAAACCTTCTGTAGAATCCTGCATGCCCCAGAAAGCTTCTGATTGCCTTAACATTGGTAGGTGGTGGTAATTTTTCAATTACTTCAACTTTAGCTTGATCCGCCTCTATTCCTTTGTTTGAAATTTTATGCCCAAGGACAATTCCTTCAGTCACCATAAAGTGACATTTTTCCCAGTTTAAAACTAGGTTGGTCTCTTGGCATCTTTTCAGAACAAGTGCTAGATGGTTAAGGAAGGAGCTGAATGAGTCTCCAAATACTGAAAAGTCATCCATGAAGACTTCCAGAAATTTCTCTACCATATCTGAGAAGATAGAGAGCATGCACCTCTGAAAGGTTGCAGGTGCATTGCACAGACCAAAAGGCATCCTTCTGTAGGCAAATACTCCAGAAGGACATGTAAATGCTATTTTCTCTTGGTCCTGAGGATCTACTGCAATTTGGTTGTAACCTGAGTAGCCGTCCAAAAAGCAGTAGTATTCATGACCTGCTAGTCTCTCTAGCATTTGGTCTATGAATGGTAAAGGAAAATGATCCTTTCTGGTGACTGTATTGAGCCTTCTGTAGTCAATACACATGCGCCACCCTGTAACTGTTCTTGTAGGAACTAGTTCATTCTTTTCATTATGAACCACTGTCATGCCTCCCTTCTTAGGGACAACGTGGACAGGGCTCACCCAGGGGCTATCAGAAATAGGATAAATAATCCCAGCCTCTAGTAACTTAGTGACCTCTTTCTGCACCACCTCCTTCATGGCTGGATTTAGCCGCCTTTGTGGTTGAACCACTGGCTTAGCATCATCCTCCAATAGGATCTTGTGCATGCATCTTGCTGGGCTAATGCCCTTAAGATCACTTATGGACCACCCAAGAGCTGTCTTGTGTGTCCTTAACACTTGAATTAGTGCTTCCTCTTCCTGTGGATTTAGAGCAGAGCTTATGATCACTGGAAAAGTGTCACCTTCTCCCAGAAATGCATATTTCAGGGATGGTGGTAGTGGCTTGAGCTCTAGTTTAGGAGGCTTATCTTCTTCCTGAGGAGTTTTCAGAATTTCTTTTATTTCCTTTAGTTCCTCCAGATCAGGTTGAACATCTTTAAAGATGTCATCTAGCTCTGATTCAAGACTTTCAGTCATATTGACCTCCTCCACTAAAGAGTCAATAATATCAGTGCTCATGCAGTCATTTGATGTGTCTGGATGCTGCATAGCTTTGACAGCATTCAACTTGAACTCATCCTCATTGACTCTCAGGGTTACTTCCCCTTTTTGTACATCAATGAGAGTTCGTCCAGTTGCTAGGAAAGGTCTTCCTAGAATGAGAGTTGCACTCTTGTGCTCCTCCATTTCCAGTACTACAAAGTCAGTTGGAAAGGCAAATGGCCCAACCTTGACAATCATGTCCTCAATTATGCCTGATGGATATTTAATGGAGCCATCAGCAAGTTGGAGGCATATCCGGGTTGGTTTGACTTCTTCAATCAACCCAAGCTTTCTGATAGTGGATGCAGGTATTAGATTGATGCTTGTTCCAAGGTCACACAGGGCTGTCTTGGTGCAAGCACCTTCTAATGTGCATGGTATCATAAAGCTTCCTGGATCTTGAAGCTTTTCTGGTAAGCTTTTCAGAATGACTGCACTGTATTCTTCAGTGAGAAATACTTTTTTAGTTTCTCTCCAATCCTTCTTATGACTTAAGATCTCTTTCATGAACTTAGCATAAGAAGGAATTTGCTCAAGTGCCTCTGCAAACGGAATCTTTATTTCAAGAGTCCTTAGGTAGTCTGCAAAGCGGGCAAATTGCTTATCCTGCTCCGCTTGGCGGAGTTTCTGAGGATAAGGCATCTTGGATTTATATTCTTCAATCTTAGTTGCTGCAGGTTTATTCCTTACAGAAGTGGTTGGAGAAGCCTTTTTAGAGGGGTTACTATCAGCACTCTCAGGTGTCTGATTCCCTATTGGCGTTTGAACGCCAGGGTTGGGTGGAAAATGGGCGTTTAACGCCAGTTTTTCCCCATTTTCTGGCGTTTGAATGCCAGAACTGGGCAAGGAATGGGCGTTTAATGCCAGCTTTCCCCCCTTTTCTGGCGTTTGAACGCCAAGAGTATTCCTCTCTGGGCTCTTACTGTCCTCAGAGGGATTTTGGATAGTGGTTTGGCTATCCTCTGTCAATTGTTCCTTTATTGGCTTTTTGCTACTTTGAGCAGTGTTATTCAATGTCTTCCCACTCCTCAGTTGAACTGCTTGGCATTCTTCTATTATCTGTTTAGATAGCTGCTGTTTTGCCTGATTCAACTGTGATTCTATGTTCTTGTTAGCAATTTTAGTTTCTTGGAGCATCTCTTTAAATTCTGCTAACTGTTTTGTCATCAGGTGTAATTGCTGATTAAGCTCAACCATCTGTTCTTGAGGATTAGGATCAGTGGCTATTGCCATAACTTCTTCTTTTGTAGAGAACTCGTTGCTAGAGTACAAATGTTGATTTCTAGCAACAGTATCTATAAGCTCTTGAGCCTCCTCAATCGTCTTCCTCATATGTATAGATCCACCTGCTGAGTGGTCTAGAGACATCTGAGCTTTTTCTGTAAGCCCGTAGTAGAAGATGTCTAACTGTACCCACTCTGAAAACATTTCAGAGGGGCATTTTCTTAGCATACCTCTATACCTCTCCCAGGCATTATAAAGGGATTCATTATCCTCTTGTTTAAAGCCTTGGATGTTCAGCCTTAGCTGTGTCATCCTTTTTGGAGGGTAAAATTGATTCAGGAATTTGTCTGATAACTATTTCCATGTCTTTATGCTTGCTGTAGGTTGGTTATTCAACCACCTCTTAGCTTGATCTTTTACAGCAAATGGAAACAGTAATAGTCTGTAGACATCCTGATCTACCTCTTTATCACGTACTGTGTCAGCAATTTGTAAGAATTGTGCCAGAAACTCAGTAGGTTCTTCCTGTGGAAGACCGGAATACTGGCAATTTTGCTGCACCATGATAATGAGTTGAGGATTTAGCTCAAAGCTGCTTGCTTTAATGGGAGGTATACATATGCTACTCCCATATGCAGCTGTAATGGGGTTAGCATATGACCCCAGAGTCCTTCTGGACTGTTCAATTCCACTTAAGTCCATAATGGAGAAAGGGAATATGATATGAATTTACAAATAAAGTAAAATATATATTTTTTTTAGCCAAAAATATAAAATAAAATCAATGGAAAATAGAAAAAAATTCGAAAACCAAAATAGAATAAAATCAAAGCAAATTGAAAACTAAATTAGAAAGATTTTGGAATTAGCAATTAAAAAGATATGATTGAAAATTTGTTTTGAAAAAGATTTGATTTTTTTGAAATGAGGAGAGAGAAAAACAACAAAATGACACCAAACTTAGAATTTTAAAGAAAATCAACACAAATTTTCGAAAACCTAAAGGAAAACACAAAGAAGACACCAAACTTAGAATTTTTAAAGATCAAAAAGGGACTAAGGACATGCAAATTCGAAAATTAAAAGAAAAGCAAAAGCATGCAATTAACACCAAACTTAAAATATGAAACTACACTCAAATAAAAAACTCTAAACCAACAAAAATAAAACAGTCCTAATCTAAGCAACAAGATAGACCGTCAGTTGTCCAAACTCGAACAATCCCCGGCAACGGCGCCAAAAACTTGGTGCACGAAATTGCAATCACACTTTTGCAATCCCGCACAACTAACCAGCAAGTGCACTGGGTCGTCCAAGTAATACCTTACGTGAGTAAGGGTCGATCCCACGGAGATTGTCAGCTTGAAGCAAGCTATGGTTATCTTGTAACTCTTAGTCAGGATATCAATAATTATCAGGGTTGATTGTAAAAAGCAAAAGAACATGAAATAAGTACTTTTTTGCAGTAATGGAGAACAGGTTGAGGTTTTGGAGATGCTCTATCTTCTGAACCTCTGCTTTCCTACTGTCTTCTTCTTCAAGCATGCAAGGCTCCTTCCATGGCAAGCTGTATGTAGGGTTTCACCGTTGTCAATGGCTACCTCCCATCCTCTCAGTGAAAATGTTCAACGCGCTCTGTCACAGCACGGCTAATCATCTGTCGGTTCTCAATCGGGTTGGAATAGAATCCAGTGATTCTTTTGCGTCTGTCACTAATGCCCAGCCCTCAGGAGTTTGAAGCTCGTCACAGTCATTCAATCCTTGAATCCTACTCAGAATACCACAGACAAGGTTTAGACCTTTCGGATTCTCTTGAATGCCGCCATCAATTCTAGCTTATACCACGAAGATTCTGATTAAAGAATCCAAGAGATATCTACTCAATCTAAGGTAGAACGGAGGTGGTTTTCAGGCACACGTTCATAGGTGAGAATGGTGATGAGTGTCACGGATCATCACATTCATCAAGTTTAGGAACAAGTGATATCTTGGAATAGAAGCAAGCGTGATTGAATGAAAAATAGTAGTAATTGCATTAATCCATCAAGACACAGCAGAGCTCCTCACCCCCAACCATGGGGTTTAGAGACTCATGCCGTGGACAATACAATGAGAAATGTGTACTGAGTCATGAGGTACAGATACAATGTCAAAAGATCCTATTAATAGTGAACTAGTAACCTAGGGTATACAGAAATGAGTAAATGACATAAAAATCCACTTCCGGGGTCCACTTGGTGTGTGCTTGGGCTGAGCATTGAAGCTTTTATGTGTAGAGACTTTTTCTGGAGTTAAACGCCAGCTTTTATGCCAGTTTGGGCGTTTAACTCCAATTTTTGTGCCAGTTCCGGCGTTAAACGCCGGGAATTCTGATGCTGATTTACAACGCCGGTTTGGGCCATCAAATCTCGAGTAAAGTATGGACTATTATACATTGCTGGAAAGCCAAGGATGTCTACTTTCCAACGCCATTGAGAGCGCGCCAATTGAGCTTCTTTAGCTCCAAAAAATCCACTTCGAGTGCAGGGAGGTCAGAATCCAACAGCATCTGCAGTCCTTTTCAGCCTCTAAATCAGATTTTTGCTCAGGTCCCTCAATTTTAGCCAGAAAATACCTGAAATCACAGAAAAACACACAAACTCATAGTAAAGGCCAGAAAAATGAATTTTAAATAAAAAATAATAAAAAATGTAATAAAAACTAACTAAAATATACTCAAAACACACTAGAAACAATGCCAAAAAGCGTATAAATTATCCGCTCATCAGTAATCTTTTTGATAAAAGAATCCCTACTACCCCTGTGTGCCCTATTTGTTTGCAGGAACCAGAGACCACTGAACATGCATTGCTACTATGTCCTTGGACAAGAGCAGGTTGGTTTGGAGCACAAATTCAATGCTGTCATACGACCCTAACAGTTTATTCTTTTGGAAAGTGGATGGTGGAACTTCTAGGAAAAATGAGGCTGAATGCAAGGGTTCATTATGGTCTTTGCAACAGTAAGGTTGGTTTTCTAGTTTGGGAGGTGTGGAAAACGAGGAATCTAGCAATATATCAGAAGACTATTCCTAATCTTATAATGGTGATTCGCAAAGTTGAACTGATGGAACTAGAATTTGCGGAAATAACAGAGGAACCAACAAAGCATTCAACTACTGTATCGAGATTAGGCAGCAGGGTTACCTAGAGACCGCCACTGCAAGGTTGGATCAAATGCAACGTTGATGCAGCTTTCATCGGCGCTCAATCAGTGGGGGCTGCGGCTGTAGTATTCAGAGGCTATAATGGATCCCTTCTCTCAGGAATTAACTCCACCATAGTTGCGGGCTCGCCATTGGCTGCGAAGGCATTAGCGGTTAGGGCAGTTTTAATTATGTCACAGAATTTTCTGATGCATAAGGTTATCATAGAATCAGACAATCAGATGCTCATTCAGGCACTAAAGTCACATGCATCAATTGCAGAAATTCAAGTTGTACTAGATGACATATCACATTTAGCAAAAAACATTCCAAATTGTGGTTTTACCTGGGTGCCCAGAGAAGCAAACTCATTGGCGCATGAAGTGGCGAAACTCACATGGCAGGGAACTCTCCACCAAAACTGGATCATACATAAGCCAATTTCAATCAAGAACCTCCTCCGCAAGGATAATGTGGCAGTTTCAACTTTGGGAAACAGAGCATGACTGTAGGGAGGAGTTTTTTGGGAGGACAGGAGGTCTAATGAGGCTGCTCTGGAGGACAACTCAACGCTCCAGGGGTCAACGCAGATAATAGAGGCAGAGGTTGAAGTTGAAGCAGAGAAGGGCATGGTAGTTGCTGCATTGCTGGAGGAGCCCTTAAACTGATCATGTAGCTGTCCATGAATATCGCCACAAATTGTCATGGGGCTTTCATAGGCTGCACATTACTTTCATCCATTAAATCTCCTTAGCCTTCTCCCATAAAACTCTAACCTGTTGCTCAGAGAGTGGCTTGCACTGCATGAGCTGTGAGATCTGCTTGTCGGGATCATCTACAGATTCGGAAGCGTGATGGCGTGGAGGAAGATCGATTCAGGGGTGGCGATTTTTGCTGGGAAGGGTGTCAGAGTGAGGGAATGGCGAGAGAGGGCTCTGCAATGGCTTTCCAGCTTTTGCAGGTAGTAGGTGGCAGTAGAGAGGGTTCGAGCTTCATTGGCCACTCTTGGAACAACGACGCAGAAGGGAGCTGTTAGGGAGTAATCATCGGGTTTGGTGGGTCTTGGGTGCTCCATCTGCTTGTTGTGCTTTGGGCCCTTTGTGGGCTTGGCACTGTCCCAAAAAAAAGTTTTGACTCATTTGCCGCTCATTTGTGAATACCATTTTTTTTTAAAATAGGTCAATTAATTACTATAATTAACTATATTTCTTATTTACAATGTAGTTTAAAGCCATAATAAAAAATAGTTTTACCTAAAATATTTCTTAGATATAATTCTTGATACAATCAGATAGAATAAATAATTAAAAATATTTTTTTTAATTAGCCTAAGTTCCAGCAAATATTTATTCATACTATAAGAAGTTATAATGAAAATGATTTAAATTTTTGTTAATAAATTTTAACTATATTTAACAAATCACATAAATAAATCAAATAAGATTCAATTTTATGTGAATCCCCTAAATGAAAAAATGTTACATGCATATTTGGATTCACATTCATATATAAATCGAATTGACTAAATTCGATTTAGCCAATCTAGTAGTAAATCGAATCAATTAGATTCGAACTACTAGGTTTGTATGTAAATCGAATCTAGTAGCTTCGATTTACTAGTGTTTGAAATTCGAATGGAGTTACTCATAGTAAATCGAAACTAGATGCTTCAATTTATCCCATGGTTTATACCCCTAGTAAATCGAATTGCTTGAATTCGAATCAGGCGCACAGTAAATCGAATTGGTTGAATTCAATTTACATGCAACGGAACACAAGAACAGGCAACACAGAATGCAACAAACATCATTAAACAACGAAAAAGTGTAATACAGTAAACATAAGAACAGGCAACACAATAAAGAAATTACTAAACTTTGCTAGCTGCTCCAGACCCTCTGGTGACTCCTCCCTGTGGAAAACTCCACCAAGTATGACCAAGTTGTCTGCATAGACCACACCACTTTCTATTCAGATCCACTTCATCCATACTAGTGCGAATTCTAGTGCTCTTCGAACGACCTTTAGATGCACGTCTTTTACTGGGATCAGGGATGACTCTTGGACCATCATATGGTGGCTAGAAGTCTTCTGGAATTGGAGGATTGAATCCCATCGTATAGACATTAAACATCGTGTCAAGGCGATATACCTCGTGGAGTTTCCCAACTCAGGCAAGAATATACACAGCAAGCATCTGCATGGCGACATAGGTAGTGAAGTGCTTGAAAGTACTCGCAATCGCAAGTCCAGTCTCTCAACGAGACTCTGTAAGTACCAAGTGAGAAGTTATCTATTGGAGTAATCTCAGCCACATTAAACTCCGAATTATCCCTATCATATAGGGTCACCATGAAACATCTCGATGCCTTTAGATTTGCCTCCATTGCCTTCAATAACTGACTAAATTGCTGACCTATCCCCAACTATGCCTTACCCTTTCTTCCCTTACGAACAAAAGAACTTCGCTAATCTCCCATAAGTCAACTTCACCAAGGAAAAAACGGGAAGGTTCTTGACATCCTTGAGTACCGAATTAACACACTCGAAAATATTTGTGGTTATATGGACGAATCTGCAACCCTTATCCCGGTGCTGAGTCTACTTGTCATACTCCATCCTGTTGGCCCAATCACACATTGCTGGGTCTTCAGTCCAGACGATGTCAAACCAATAATCAAACTCGACCCCAGTCTTTGCATAAGCAGCGTTGACTAGAAACCTCCTAGCATCTTTTTCCTTGAACCTCAGTGCGAAATTTGCTGCAGCGTTCCTAACACAGAATGCACGATAAGTAGCAGGCAAAACTCATCCACTATCAGGCGCCTCCAAGGCGGCCTTGATACCATTGTGCCTATCAGATATCACGAGAATGCCGGGCTGAGGAGTCACGTGCTGCTGTAAGTGAGACAAGAAAATGACCATGACTCTACATTTTCACCCTCCACTAGGGAAAAAGCAATAGGAATAATATTAGAATTCCCATTTTGAGCAATCACAACCAGCAAAGTTTTCTCATATTTGCCGTACAAGTGGGTCCCACAATATTGACCAATGGCTTACAATTTTTGAATGCCTTGATGCACAGTGGGAATGACAAAAAAAATCGGTGAAAAAAATGCTAATGACCTGTCAACCTGCCTTCCAACTCACACATGACTCGTCTTCAGAATTGTAATACTACATGGCATCGTTATTTCCACACCTAACACCCATCTTGGCAACTCATTATAGGCTTCCTCCTAATCCCCAATATCTGTACGACGGCCTTCTGCTTAGCCAAGTGAATCCTCCTATACATAGGTCTAAACCCAAAATATGTCTCTATTGCATTCTGTAGTACCTTGATGGACACTGGTGGACGAAACTGTGATCATCAATAATAGCTCTTTGGTATGTGCATCTGTTAACTCAGCACTTTCTTTCCACAACTTCGCTCAACTAACCAGCAAGTGTACTGGGTCGTCCAAGTAATAAATCTTACGTGAGTAAGGGTCGATCCCATAAAGATTGTTGGTATGAAGCAAGCTATGGTCATCTTGTAAATCTCAGTCAGGCGGATAGTAATTGATTATGGATTTTCGAAAAATATAAAGAGATACTAAATTAAATAATAAAGGATAGAAATACTTATGTAAATTAATGGTGGGAATTTCAGATAAGCGTATGGAGATGCTTGTCCCTGTTGAATCTCTGCTTTCCTACTGCTTTCATCCAATCCTTCTCACTCCTTTCCATGGCAAGCTGTATGTAGGGCATCACCGTTGTCAATGGCTACATCTCATCCTCTCAGTGAAAATGGTCCAAATGCGCTGTCACAGCACGGATAATAATCTGTCGGTTCTCAATCAGGTTGGAGTAGAATCCAGTGATTCTTTTGCGTCAGTCACTAACGCCCAGCCTTCAGGAGTTTGAAGCTCGTCACAGTCATTCAATCCCGGAATCCTACTCAGAATACCACATACAAGGTTAGACTTTCCGGATTCCCATGAATGCCGCCATCATTTCTAGCTTATACCACGAAGATTCTGATCAAGGAATCCAAGAGATATGCGCCCGGTCTAAGGTAGAACGGAAGTGGTTGTCAGTCACGCGCGTTCATAGGTGAGAATGATGATGAGTGTCACGGATCATCACATTCATCAAGTTGAAGTGCAACGAATATCTTAGAACAGGAATAAATTGAATTGGATAGAAAATAATAGTAATTGCATTGAAACTTGAGGTACAGCAGAGCTCCACACCCTTAATCTATGGTGTGTAGAAACTCCACCGTTGAAAATACATAAGTGAAAGGTCCAGGCATGGCCGAATGGCCAGCCCTCATGTGGTCACAAGACCGAATGATCAAAGACTTCTAATAAACTAGTAAAAAGTTCTATTTATACTAAACTAGCTACTAGGGTTTACAAAGATAAGTAATTGATGCATAAATTCACTTCCGGGGCCCACTTGATGTATGTTTGGGCTGAGCTTGATCTATCCACGAGATGAGGCTTCTCTTGGAGTTGAACGCCAAGTTGTAACGTGTTTTGGGCGTTCAACTCCGGTTCGTGACGTGTTTCTAGCGTTTGACTCCAGACAACAACATGGAACTGGCGTTGAGCGCCAGTTTATGTCGTCTAATCACGAATAAAGTATGGACAATTATATATTGCTGGAAAGATCTAGATGTCTAATTTCCAACGCCATTAAGAGTGCACCATTTGGAGTTCTGTAGCTCCAGAAAATCTATTTCGAGTGCAGAGAGGTCAGATTTCAACAGCATCAGCAATCCTTTGTCAGCCTCCTATCAGAGTTTTGCTCAAGTCCCTCAATTTCAGCCAGAAAATACCTGAAATCACAGAAAAATACACAAACTCATAGTAAAGTCTAGAAATGTAAATTTAGCATAAAAACTAATGAAAACATCCCTAAAAATAACTAGATCATACTAAAAACTACCTAAAAACAATGCCAAAAAGCATATAAATTATCCGCTCATCACAACACCAAACTTAAATTGTTGCTTGTCCCCAAGCAACTGAAAATCAATTAGGATAAAAAGAAGAGAATATACTATAAATTCCAAAATATCAATGAATATTAATTCTAATTAGATGAGCGGGACTTGTAGCTTTTTGCTTTTGAACAATTTTGGCATCTCACTTTTTCCTTTGAAGTTTAGAATGATTGGCTTCTCTAGGAACTTAGAATTTCAGATAGTGTTATTGATTCTCCTAGTTAAGTATGTTGATTCATGAAGACAGTTACTTTTATGAGTCTTTGCCGTGGCCCTAAGCACTTTGTTTTCCAGTATTACCACCGGATACATAAATGCCACAGACACATGACTGGGTGAACCTTTTCAGATTGTGACTCAGCTTTGCTAGAGTCCCCAGTTAGAGGTGTCCAGAGCTCTTAAGCACACTCTTTTTGCTTTGGATCACGACTTTAACCACTCAGTCTCAAGCTTTTCACTTGGGCCTTCATGACACGAGCACATGGTTAGGGACAGCTTGATTTAGCCGCTTAGGCCTGGATTTATTTTCTTGGGCCCTCCTATCCATTGATGCTCAAAGCCTTGGATCCTTTTTACCCTTGCCTTTTAGTTTTAAGGGCTATTGGCTTTTTCTGCTTGCTTTTTCTTTTTTCTTTCTATATATTTTTTTTCGCAAATTTTTTTTCTGCAAGCTTTTGCTTTTTCACTGCTTTTTCTTGCTTCAAGAATCAATTTTCATGATTTTTCAGATTTTCAATAACATTTCTCTTAGTTCATCATTCTTTCAAGAGCCAACAATTTTAACATTCATAAACAACAAGATCAAAATTATGCACTGTTCAAGCATTCATTTATAAAACAAAAAGTATTGTCACCACATCAATATAATTAAACTAAATTCAAGGATAATTTCGAAATTTATGTACTTCTTGTTCTTTTGAATTAAAAACATTTTTTATTTAAGAGAGGTGAAGGATTTATGGAATTTATTCATAGCTTTAAGACATAGTTACTACATACTAATGATCATGAAGTAGAGACACAAAACATAGATAAACATGTAACATAAAAATCGAAAAACAGAAAAATATAAGAACAAGGAATGAGTCCACCTTAGTGGCGTCTTCTTCTTGAAGGACCAATGATGTCCTTAAGCTCTTCTATGTCCCTTCCTTGCCTTTGTTGCTTCTCCCTCATTGCTCTTTGATCTTCTCTTATTTCATGGAGAATGATGGAGTGCTCTTGATGTTCCACCCTTAATTGTTCCACATTGTAACTCAAATCTTCTAAGGAAGTGTTGAGTTGTTCCCAATAGTTGTTGGGAGAAAAGTGCATCCCTTGAGGAATCTCCGGGATTTCTTGGTGATGAGCTTCCTCATGCATCCCTTGGGCTCCATGAGTGGGCTCTCTTGTTTGCTCCATCCTTTTATTAGTGATGGGTTTGTCTTCCTCAATGAGGATGTCTCCTTCTATGATAACTCCAGCTGAGTAACATAGATGGCAAATAAGATGAGGAAAAGCTAGCCTTGCCAAAGTAGAGGACTTATCGGCTATTTTGTAGAATTTATGGGAGATGACTTCATGAACTTCTACTTCCTCTCCAATCATGATGCTATGAATCATGATGGCCCAATCCACAGTAACTTCATATCGGTTGCTAGTGGGGATGATGGAGCATTGAATGAACTCCAACCATCCTCTAGCTACAGGCTTGAGGTCCAGTCTTCTTAGTTGAACCGGCTTGCCTTTGGAGTCTCTTTTCCATTGAGCTCCTTCCACACATATGTCCATAAGGACTTGGTCCAACCTTTGATTAAAGTTGACCCTTCTAGTGTAAGGGCGTGCATCTTCTTGCATCATGGGCAAGTTGAATGCCAACCTCACATTTTCTAGACTAAAATCTAAGTATTTCCCCCGAACCATTGTAAGATAGTTCTTTGGATTCGGGTTCATACTTTGATCATGGTTCCTAGTGATCCATGCATTGGCATAGAACTCTTGAACCATTAGAATCCCGACTTGTTGAATGGGGTTAGTTAGAACTTCCCAACCTCTTCTTTGGATCTCATGTCGGATCTCCGGATACTCATTTTTCTTGAGCTTGAAGGGGACCTCAGGGATCACCTTCTTCTTGGCCACAACATCATAGAAGTGGTCTTGATGGGCTTTGGAGATGAATCTTTCCATCTCCCGTGACTCGGAGGTGGAAGCTTTTGTCTTCCCTTTTCCTTTTCTAGAGGATTCTCCGGCCTTGGGTGCCATCAATGGTTATGGAAAAATAAAAGCTTATGATTTTACCACACCAAACTTAAAATATTGCTCGCCCTCGAGCAAGAGAAGAAAGAAGAGAAGAAGAAGAAGAAGAAAATATGGAGGAGAAGGGGAGGTGTAGGTTTCGGCCAAGGTATAGAAGAGGGGGTTGTGTTGTGTGAAAATGAAGTAGAATGGAGGGGTTTATATAGGGAAAGGGTGGAGGGTAGGTTCGGCCATTTAGGGTGGGTTTGGGTGGGAAAGATTTTTGAATTTTGAAGGTAGGTGGGGTTTGTGGGGAAGAGTGGATGGATGTGAGTGGTGATGGGGGTAATTGGGAAGAGAGATTGAGGTGATTGGTGAAGGGTTTTGGGGAAGAGTGTTTATTGGAAAGAGAGAATGACTGTTGAGAAGAGGGGAGAATATGTTAGGTGGGGATCCTGTGGGGTCCACAGATTCTGAGATGATCCTGTGGGGTCCACAGATCCTGAGGTGTCAAGAATTTACATCCCTACACCAATTAGGCATGTAAAATGCCTTAGCATACCATTCTGGCGTTTAAACGCCGAAATGATGCAAGTTCTGGGCGTTTAACGCCCATGTGTAGCATGTTTCTGGCGTTGAATGCCAGTTCCATGCTTGTTACTGGCGTTCAACGCCAGCTTTCCTCAGGGCACATTCCTGGCGTCCAAACGCCAGGATGTTGCTTGCTTCTGGCATTCAGCGCCAGATACATGCTCTGTTCTGGCGTTGAACGCCAGCCAGATGCACCTTACTGGCGTTTAAATGCCAGTAAGTCCTTCCTCCATGGTATGATTTTTCTTCTGCTGTTTTTGATTCTGTTTTTAATTTTAATATTTTTTTCGTGACTCCACATGATCATGAACCTACTAAAACACAAAATAACAATAAAATAAAAATAAAATTAGATAAATAAAAATTGGGTTGCCTCCCAACAAGTGTTCTTTTAATGTCACTAGCTTGACAGTGGGCTCTCATGGAGCCTTAGAGAAGTTCAGAGCATGATGAAAGTTTTCCAATACCAAACTTAGAGTTTGAATGTGGGGTCTTCTCAACACCAAACTTAGAGTTTGGTTGTGGCCTCCCAACACCAAACTTAGAGTTTGATTGTGGGGGCTCTTTTGGGCTCTGTACTGAGAGAAGCTCTGCATGCTTACTCTCTTTTGTTATAGAGGGATGGCCGTGTGCCTTAAACACAAGGTAGTCCCCATTCAATTGAAGGACTAATTCTCCTCTGTTAACATCTATTACAGCACCTGCTGTGGCTAGGAAAGGTCTTCCAAGGATGATGTATTCATCTCCTTCCTTCCTAGTGTCTAAGATTATGAAATCAGCAGGGATGTAAAGGCTTTCAACCTTTACCAACACGTCCTCTACTAATCCATAAGCTTGTCTTACTAACTTGTCTGCCAGTTGTAATGAGAATAAGGCAGGCTGTACCTCAATGATCCCTAGTTTCTCCATTACAGAGAGTGGCATAAGATTTATGCCTGACCCCAGATCACATAGAGCCTTTTCAAAGGTCATGGTGCCTATGGTACAGGGTATTAAGAATTTCCCAGGATCTTGTTTCTTTTGAGGTAGAGTTTGCTGAACCCATGTATCAAGTTCACTAATGAGCAAGGGAGGTTCACCTTCCCAAGTCTCATTACCAAATAACTTGGCATTCAGCTTCATGATGGCTCCTAGATATTGAGCAACTTGCTCTCCAGTTACATCTTCATCCTCTTCAGAGGAAGAATAGTCTTCAGAGCTCATGAATGGCAGAAGAAGATTTAATGGAATCTCTATGGTCTCTATATGAACCTCAGATTCCTTTAGGTCCTCAATGGAGAACTCCTTCTTGCTTGAGAGACGTCCCAAGAGGTCTTCCTCACTAGGATTTTCGTCTTTCTCCTCCTTTGTGCATTCGGCCATATTGATTACATCAATGGCCTTGTACTCTCCTCTGGGATTTTCTTCTGTATTGCTTGGGAGAGTACTGGGAGGAGTTTCAAAGACTTTCTTACTCAGCTGGCCCACTTGTGCCTCCAAATTTCTGATGGATGACCTTGTTTCACTCATGAAACTTAAAGTGGCCTTAGACAGATCAGAGACTAAATTTGCTAAATTAGAGGAGCTCTGTTCATAATTCTCTATCTGTTACTGAGAAGATGATGGAAAAGGCTTGTTATTGCTTAGCATGTTTCTTCCACCATTATTAAAGCCTTGTTGAGGCTTTTGTTGATCCTTCCATGAGAAATTTGGATGATTTCTCCATGATGAATTATAGGTGTTTCCATAAGGTTCACCCATGTAATTAACCTCTGCCATTGCAGGGTTCTCAGGATCATAAACTTCTTCAGAAGCTGCCTCTTTAGTGCTGTTGGATGCATTTTGCCATCCATTCAGACTTTGAGAAATTATGTTGACTTGCTGAGTCAACACTTTGTTCTGAGCCAATATGGCATTCAGAACATCAATTTCAAGAACTTCCTTCCTCTGAGGTGTCCCATTATTCACGGAATTCCTCTCAGAAGTGTACATGAATTTGTTATTTGCAACCATGTCAATAAGTTCTTGAGCTTCTGCAGGCGTTTTCTTTAGGTGAATGGATCCACCTGCAGAATGGTCCAATGACATCTTGGAAAACTCAAATAGACCATAATAGAATATATCTAATATGGTCCATTCTGAAAACATGTCAGAAGGACACTTTTTGGTCATCTGCTTGTATCTTTCCCAAGCTTCATAGAGGGATTCACCATCTTTTTGTTTGAAGGTCTGAACATCCACTCTAAGCTTGCTCAGTTTTTAAGGAAGAAAGAATTTATCCAAGAAGGCCGTGACCAGCTAATCCCAGGAGTCCAGGCTATCTTTAGGTTGTGAGTCCAACCATGTTCTAGCTCTGTCTCTTACAGCAAAAGGGAAAAGCATGAGCCTGTAGACTTCAGGATCTACTCCATTCGTCTTTACAGTCTCACAAATCTGCAAGAACTCAGTTAAAAACTGGTAAGGATCTTCAGATGGAAGTCCATGAAACTTGCAGTTTTGTTGCATTAGAGCAACTAATTGAGGTTTCAGCTCAAAATTGTTTGCTCCAATGGCCGGAATGGAGATTCTTCTTCCATCAAATTTGGACGTTGGTTTAGTGAAATCACCTAGCATTCTCCTTGCATTATTATTGTTGGGTTCGGCTGCCATCTCATTTTCTTGTTTGAAATTTTCAGAAAGGTTGTTTCTGGATTGTTGTAATTTAGCTTCTCTTAATTTCCTCTTCAGAGTCCTTTCAGATTCAGGATCAGCTTCAACAAGAATGCCTTTTTCCTTGTTCCTGCTCATATAGGGAAGAGAAGAAGGGAACAAGAAAAGAAAGAGGAATCCTCTATGTCACACTATAGAGATTCCTTTATGTTAGTAGAAGAAGAAAGGGAATAAAAGTGAAGAAGAATTAATAGGTAGGGGCAGTGATTTGAGATGAAGAGAGGTGAAGAGAAGTGTTAGTAAATAAATAAATAAATAGAAGAAGGGGAGAGATAGAGAATTTCGAAAATAATTTTGAAAAAGTAGTTAGTGATTTTCGAAAATTAAAGATAAGATATAATTAAAATTAAAATTTAAAACAATTAATTAATTAAAAAGAATTTTTGAAAAAGGGATGAGATATTTTCGAAAATTAAAGAGGGAAAAGTAGTTAGGTGGTTTTGAAAAAGATAAGAAACAAACAAAAAGTCAAATAGTTAGTTGAAAAAGATATTAAAATCAAATTTGAAAAGATAAGAAGATAAGAAGTTAGATAAGATATTTTGAAATTAATTTTTTTTTGAAAAAGATAAAATTTTGAAAAAGATATGATATAAAAGATAAGATAAGATAGATTTAATTTTTTTTAAAAATTAAAATTAATTACTTGACTAACAAGAAATTAAAAGATAAGATTCTAGAATTTAAAGATTGAACCTTTCTTAACAAGAAAGTAACAAACTTCAAATTTTTGAATCAATCATATTAATTGTTAGCATAATTTTCGAAAATTTGAGATAAAATTAAGAAAAAGATTTTGGAAAATAATTTTCAAAATTTTCGAAAAAATAGAAAAAAATGAAAAAGATATGATTTTTGAAAAAGATTTTGAAAAGATAAGATTTTTAAAATTGAAAATTTGACTTGACTTGTAAGAAACAACTAATTTTAAAAATTTTTGACTAAGTCAACTCAAATTTTTGAAAATTTGGAGGGAAATAAGAAAAAGATATTTTTTTGATTTTTGAATTTTTAATGAGGAGAGAGAAAAACATAAACATGACCAAAAACATGAAAATTTTGGATCAAAACACTTAATGTATGCAAGAACACTATGAATGTCAAGATGAACACCAATAACACTTTGAAGATCATGATGAACATCAAGAACATATTTTTGAAAAATTTTTGATGCAAAGAAAATATCCAAGACACCAAACTTAGAATTCTTTAATGCATGGACACTATGAATGCAAAAATGCATATGAAAACAACATACAACACAAAACAAGAAATTATCAAGATCAAACTAGAAGACTTGTCAAGAACAACTTGAAGATCATGAAGAACACCATGAATGCATAAATTTTTGAAAAATGCAAGAAAAATTTTTAAAGCATGCAATTGACACCAAACTTAAAAATTGACTCAAGACTCAAACAAGAACACAATATTTTTGGTTTTTATGATTTTATGATTTTTTTGTATTTTTATTTTATTTTTTTCGAAAATTATTATTAGAAAGACGAAAAAGAAAAGAAAAATTTTTTGAAAAACTTTTTGAAAAGAAAATAAAGGAAAATTACCTAATCTGAGCAATAAGATGAACCGTCAGTTGTCCATACTCGAACAATCCCCGACAACGGCGCCAAAAACTTGGGGGACGAAATTGTGATCATCAATAATAGCTCTTTGGTATGTGCATCTGTTAACTCAGCACTTTCTTTCCACAACTTCGCTCAACTAACCAGCAAGTGTACTGGGTCGTCCAAGTAATAAACCTTACGTGAGTAAGGGTTGATCCCACAGAGATTGTTGGTATGAAGCAAGCTATGGTCATCTTGTAAATCTCAGTCAGGCGGATAGTAATTGATTATGGATTTTCGGAAAATAGAAAGAGATACTAAATTAAATAATAAAGGATAGAAATACTTATGTAAATTAATGGTGGGAATTTCAGATAAGCGTATGAAGATGCTTGTCCCTGTTGAATCTCTGCTTTCCTACTGCTTTCATCCAATCCTTCTCACTCCTTTCCATGGCAAGCTGTATGTAGGGCATCACCGTTGTCAATGGCTACATCCCATTCTCTCAGTGAAAAAGGTCCAAATGCTCTGTCACAGCACGGCTAATCATCTATCGGTTCTCAATCAGGTTGGAGTAGAATCCAGTGATTCTTTTGCGTCTGTCACTAACGCCCAGCCTTCAGGAGTTTGAAGCTCATCACAGTCATTCAATCCCGGAATCCTACTCGGAATACCACAGACAAGGTTAGACTTTCTGGATTCCCGCTATCAATTCTAGCTTATACCACGAAGATTCTGATCAAGGAATCCAAGAGATATGCGCCCGGTCTAAGGTAGAACGGAAGTGGTTGTCAGTCACGCGCGTTCATAGGTGAGAATGATGATGAGTGTCACGGATCATCACATTCATCAAGTTGAAGTGCAACGAATATCTTAGAACAGGAATAAATTGAATTGGATAGAAAATAATAGTAATTGCATTGAAACTTGAGGTACAGCAGAGCTCCACACCCTTAATCTATGGTGTGTAGAAACTCCACCGTTGAAAATACATAAGTGAAAGGTCCAGGCATGGCCGAATGGCCAGCCCTCATGTGGTCACAAGACCGAATGATCAAAGACTTCTAATAAACTAGTAAAAAGTTCTATTTATACTAAACTTGCTACTAGGGTTTATAAAGATAAGTAATTGATGCATAAATTCACTTCCGGGGCCCACTTGGTGTATGTTTGGGCTGAGCTTGATCTATCCACGAGCTGAGGCTTCTCTTGGAGTTGAACGCCAAGTTGTAACGTGTTTTGGGCGTTCAACTCCGGTTCGTGACGTGTTTCTAGCGTTTGACTCCAGACAGCAACATGGAACTGGCGTTGAGCGCCAGTTTATGTCATCTAATCACGAATAAAGTATGGACTATTATATATTGCTGGAAAGCTCTGGATGTCTAATTTCCAACGTCGTTGAGAGCGCGCCATTTGGAGTTATGTAGCTCCAGAAAATCCATTTCGAGTGCAGGGAGGTCAGATTTCAACAGCATCAGCAGTCCTTTGTCAGCCTCCTATCAGAGTTTTGCTCAAGTCCCTCAATTTCAGCCAAAAAATACCTGAAATCACAGAAAAATACACAAACTCATAGTAAAGTCCAGAAATGTGAATTTAGCATAAAAACTAATGAAAACATCCCTAAAAATAACTAGATCATACTAAAAACTACCTAAAAACAATGCCAAAAAGCGTATAAATTATCCGCTCATCAGACACCACCGCATCAGCTTTGATCATAAGAAGGATGAAAGAAGATATCACATGATAATCAAGCTTCTTATTATCACTGGAGATCAAGGTGGCCGAGCATGTATGAAGTCTGTTACATCGTCTGACCACCCCAGATACCCTTCAGCTATCGTAGAGTGATCTGAATCAACATCTGCAACTATTTCTAAATTCCTTACACTTTCTGTAGTACTTGGCATGGTCCGATTTTAGCACTTCGTACTCAATCCCATGCCAAATACTATAAGTCGTCACACATAATACGACTTCCTTTTAATTTTGAGATTGCTAACCAACTTGGAACTCAGCTAGACCTGTGGTATCCTGTGAATCTCTGGCCCTAAAATTGGATTCTACATCTGAGAACCCCTGGCATCTCATGGCATCTAAGTCTAAAGTCAAAAAGTACGACGGGTATTGCTGAGTTTCCGAGCTTAATGCTCCACCATCCGCAACAAGAATACTCCTCCCCATATCATCATCGCTATCATCAACAATCATGGTAGGCTCCACATTATCGTCATCTCCTAGTACATCTTCCACTGTATCTGATTTTTCAACCTCCCCAGAAATGGGGATCATAATAGGAGTATTCATGTTAGCACCTATTTTCGCAATCTCATTGCGGTATAGATCATCTGCGTAAGACGAAGATGCCACCAAATCTCTCGCAGATGCTATTACAGGCAAAGATGAAGACGCAATAACAGGGGTTGAACTGGAAGCTGCAGCCGTTGGTACTGGTTGATGATTTCGGTTTGATCCTCCTGAGATAGGTACCACATCCAAAAGCTTGGCCAATAATTTAGGAATTCTCACATCGAAAAACTGGCGCCGATAGTGAAATAAAACTTGCAAATTCTCATCATTTTCTATCACAAACGAGTCGTACTTCCACCCATCGTGAACAATAGAAATCGAAATTCTATAATATAACTTCTCTAACCGTTTTATTGCATGCAGACCCAATTTCTGTAGTACAGTATTATGAAAATCAACAAGGCTCGTAGAAGGTCTGATAAAAACATTCAATGAATTCTTATAAGAAAATTTTATTCCTGCTCGTGTTTTTTTTTAATCGTACCTTTGTAGTGCACAAGAACTAAAAAATTATCCTCTAAAGCTATTGTGAATGTCACTCTAATGAAGATTCAACATTTTACTTGTATTTATATAGGTTAGACACTTACCCTTATTAATTCGATTTATGTGAGGTGATTGTACATGGTAAATCGAATTTAGTAAAATTGATTTACCTGGTAGAGTTGTTACTGAGTAAATCGAATTTAGTCCATTCGATTTACTATAATCTACTCAACCTCCCATAAAAATCAAAGCTAACAAGTTTGATTTACTATTGCAAACCCTAAATCGAATGATATTAATTCGATTTACTACGTAATCACATAAATTAAATGCATTAAATTCGATTTACATACAAAGTCCTAAATCAACCTCATTAAATTTGATTTACTATAAATAAGAATTTTACATAATGTTTCTTTATTTAGGAGATTCACGTAAAATTAAACCTCATTTGGTTTTTTAATGTGATTTACCCTTTAAATTATTAACAATATTACTAATGATACAAATTAATAATATTATTAATATTATAATTACGCACGCACCACTCTTTCCCTCCACCCCCTTATATATTTATTTTTTCATGATTTTTCAAGGGAGCTGTGTTAATTATTTATCTATTTTCGAGTAAGTTAAAATTTATTGATAATTTTAGTTAACAAATTTTTTTTCCTACAACATTATTTATCCGAACAATATTTTGCTTAGTATGATTCTCTCTCTTTGGGTAAAAAATATTCGGATTACAAATTCTATTATTACTCTATTAGTTAACCAAAAATTTATAAGAAACTTAAAACTAAAATTTCATTATAACGTAAAACAATTTATATAGATACTTCTTTTAATGATGTTACCCATAAATCACATGTTCTTTAAAATTAGGCCAACTGATAATCATGATTGATTTTAAATATTTATAAAATAGAATAAAAAGTCTTAGTAAAAAATTGTTTTCTTTAAAATTTGTACTATTTATAACCTTTGAAATTATTACATAAATTTAAATTTAAGTAAATTTTATTTTGAATAAGCTCAGCTGTCGAGAAAAATTGATTTTAATCGTTTTTTTATTAATTCTCATACCATCAGAAATAATAATAAAATTTACCTAGGTTATGTCAACAACTTTTTACCATTATAATTATATAAATTAGAGGAAAAGATAAATTAATTCCTGACTTTTTAGTTGACGAACATTTAAATTTTTGAGAATTTAAATATACATTTAAGTCTTTGACTTCTTTAAAATCTGGACACATCGATTCTTGGGTCTAATTTATTTCATTTTAAAAATTCTCTCACGTGTGCATTCGTATTAACCCGGTCAGTACAACTTAACGGAAATTATGTTTAATTTTTTTGTTGCGTCTCACAAATCTAAGTGAACATAAATGATCGATATGTTTTTAAATTATTAAAAACTTAAATGTCTACAAATTAAAAGGTCAAAAACCTATTTATGCTTTTTTTCTATAAATTATGTCCACTCATATAAACATAAGTGTATATGGATTACGATTGTTTTAAGAAGGTAGTATTTATTATTAATTATATATTTTAAAGTAACTAAAAATTGATAAATAATCATAGTGAAAATGATTTATATCATACTAAATTATTTGTCCAAAGGATTTTTATTTAATATATATCCAATTCATTTAATGCAAAAAGTGTTCACTACAAATTATAGGATTCGTTAATTAATCAAATATATATTTATCAAATTAAAAAATATTATAACTTAATTGCTATAAAATTACTAAAATATTCCCAACTACAATTCAATCTTTACCCTACTTTAATTTTACCCTCATTTCCCTTGCTCTTATATATTGTATCACCCTAACTATTAGTGCTAAGGATAAGGTATTACTAATCTACTTTTCTTATTTACTATTTAATATTGAGCCTTTAGTTTGATATCGTATTTCAGTTTTTAAGAAAATTTCAGAAAATTGATTTTAGTAATTAAAATCACATAACAAAAAATCTTCAAATAATAATAATCACATAATTATTAATAATATTAGATGCTATACAATTCAAATCCAATTCATAAACTCAAATTGCATTTCAATTTAACAAGCAACACCAAATTGACTAACACTCACAATTACAACCAATTCTCATCAATTAGACACACAAAATATGTGTAAATTATTTACAATTACTCAATAAATTTTTTGACATTTTTAAATTAAAAATTTGTAATTTTAAAAACGAAATCTCCTACCTCTGTATGAAATCAAAATCAACGAAAGTTTCGAAAAAATTTTTTGACCGAACTGCTGAAAAAAAAAGTGTCAGAAATTATCTGTGCCTCTTAGAACTCCAATTGGCCAAACTCAAGAAAAAGAGGAGTTATGTCACCGTCAACTTCTATCAGACAAAAATAATACTAACATATAAAGGAGAATGATACAAACACTTTTATTAGATTAGATTCTTTATTAGAGTTACAAATAAAAAAAATCAAAAAAAGAAAATAGAAGGAATTCACGGTTTTCACCATGAAATTCGGCCATTCTCTCCTTTGTTTGGATAACATGCAAGCTCGGTTATTGCACATATATATATATATATATATATATATATATATATATATATATATATATATATATATATATATATATATATATATATATATATATAATGAGGCATAAGCCACGTTTGGCTTTAATGAAGGATGATTATATTATAGAGAAATATAGGGTACAGAGCCAATTTTAAAGATGTGCTTACATGGCAAAATCTAAATTACACATTTTAAAGCCACACTTTTTCATTCAAAACTGTAACTCTTCACAAAGAAAAGCGTCACCTAATGGAAAAAAGTAAATTAGAAGATTTAAGAGAAGAAATAATTAAGTTATCAAAATTAATAGATCAAAAATTAATGATTTTAACTAATGTTAACTGTAATGACACCGAATTCTTAAAATCAATACAAAATGATTTTTCTCAAAATCTTTATTTTGCTATAAGTTTTATTGAAGGACTTCAAAAACCCGAAAAAACTTATTTTTCACACGGAATTTCTAAAAAATGTTACTATGGAGATGATTCACCACATCTTTATCATACCTTTAACCCACAATTAAATTCTATAGTAGACATGCTTGAAGAAATATTAGTATCCATAAAATTTCAAAGAAATAAGGAAAAAGAGAATCCCAAAGAAGAAAAATTTCAAAATATAATCAACATAACAGATTTAAAAGTAATACCACCACTAAAATTATGAATATTGAAGAAAAATTAGAAGAAGTTACAATGCTTTTTAAACAATTAAAAATGGCTCAAGAAAATAATATTATGGAACATGGATTTCAAATAGAAGAAGAATTAGTAAATTCTGAAAATATAGAAAATGAAGAACACATCCTAGATTATTCTAGTGACGAAGAACCAGCAATTTCAATACAAGTAAAAAATGAAGCTGGAACATCTAAGGATAATCAATCTCAATTTAAATGGGAAACAGGTTTTGATAATTATGCTTTTAAAAAAGGGTTTATAAATAAAGATTCAAAATATACAAAAATACCATCAAAATATGTTCCTAAAATCCAGAAAATGGAAGGAGATAGAATGCTCGATCTAGACTGTAAAAAGAATGAAAAAGAAATTTTCGAAAACTGGTTAAATTCCTTCTTATTAGAAGCATTTACCAATCCAAAACTTAGTGAATTATTTGGAAGAGACATTTGGAATTACATAGGGTTTCATACTAAAGGAACTATAAGAGATTATATAACATCAATAGAAAACCAAATAATAGAAGAATTAGCAGCAAAAACAACAGCTTATGATAAGATATTATATATAATGATGATTCTATATAAAGAATTTTTTGGAAAAAATATTATAGATCATAGACAAGAAGTCTATAATAAAGAATATCAAGAAGCAAAAACCATTTAGCTAATATTCAGATATATGATTTATGTAATGTGGAGTCTTATATATGTGAATATAGAATACATTATTACAAATTAAAAGAAGAAGATAAAAATCATTATCTTAGTATGTATATAACAAAACTTCCATATCCTGCTAATGAATTTATAATGGGAAGATTTATAAGAGAAATAAATAGAGGGACAATTGAAAATAATTTTGGTGGAGCAACCTCTGCAATAAGAGAGGAAATAAAAGAACGTTGTATGCAAGAAGCGACTCAAAAAAGATTTGCAAATATAATTAGAATTTGCTGTCAGGATAATGAAGAGATACCTCAAAAATATGGTCTTAATAAAAACCTTCAAAGAAAAAGAAAATATCAATTTAGAAAAAGAAAATACTATCCAAACTGGAGAAAAAGGAGGTATTTTAGGAAAGAAAATAACAATAAAAACAAAAGACAAAAAAATAACTATTGCCCAAATAAAAAAGAAAATTGTAAGTGTTGGTATTGCCAAGAAGAAGGACACTATGCAAATGAATGTCCAAAAAAGAAGGATAAAAAGGATCTTACTAAACAAATAGAAATTGCTAAGTCTTGTTTCATGGAACAATTAGAGGAATCTGATGATAACTTAGACTATATTTTTGAATATGTCTCAGAAACAGACTCAGAGATTGAGTAATAATACCACATTTATTACTATAAAAATAACAGAAAAGTTTATAAATAGTTTCATAGATTCTGGAGCAACACAATGCTTTGCTAGTTCAAATATAAAACTTGATTGAAAAAAATTAAAAAAACCATTAAGAGTTAGAATAGCTGACAAATCAATACATAAAATTGACCAAAAAGCAGAGATGGCTGAAATTTTTATTCAAAATTATAGGTTCATTGTTCCATCTATATATATGTTAGATTCTGGAATGGATTTTATCATAGGAAATAACTTTTTAAAGCTATATCATCCATTCATTCAAGAATTAACATATATAGTTTTAAAAGCTCCACACGATTCTTCAATAAATCAAAAATTGAAACGTATAAAAATACCAACCACTACTATAGATAAGATTCTAAAATTTAAAATATTTTCTATATTAGAGACATGTTATTTAAATTTATATTTTCAGATAAAAATTCCAAAAAATAATCTTGAAACAAAGATACAAGAACTTCTGGATGAAATTTGTGCTGAAAATCTTTTAGATATTAAAAATACAAATAACGAATTAGTAAGCATTAAATTAAAAGACCCTACAAAAGAGATAAATGTTCCAAATAAAATTTCTTATTCCGCAAGAGATAGAGAAGAGTTCTCATTAGAATGTAGAGATCTTTTGGAGAAAGGAATTATAAGATTAAGTAAAAGTCCTCATGCGGCTCCAGCCTTTTATGTCGAAAACAATAATAAAATTAAAAGGGAAAAATGAAGAATGGTTATTAACTATAAGAAGATGAATGAAGCAACTATTGGTGATGCTCATAAATTTCCAAGAAAAGATTCTATTTTAGAAAAAATCAAAGGAGCAACTTGGTTTTCATCTCTTGATGCAAAATCAGGATATTGGCAACTTCGTTTAGACGAAGAAACAAGAAATTAACTACTTTTACTTGCCCAACAAAAAAATCAACAAGTGTGTTGCTCTATGAATGGAATGTATTACCATTCGGATTAAAACAAGCCCCAGGTATTTATCAAAGATTTATGGAAGAAAATCTAAAAGTGTTAAATGAATTTGTTTTAGTGTACATTGATGATATACTAGTTTTTACAAAACAGGATAAAGAAGATCATCTTCAAAAATTATTAATAGTTTTAGAAAAATGTAAAGAAAAAGAATTAGTTCTTAGCAAAAAGAAAGTAAGAATAGCAAAACAAGAAATAGAGTTTCTTGGATTAATTCTATCCACTCAAGGAAAGCTAAAACTTCAACCAAATGTTCTAGAAAAGGTAAATTTATTTCCTAATAAAATAAAAGATAGAAAATAATTACAAAGATTTTTGGGATGTATAAATTATATTTCTGATCAAGGATTTTTAAAGAATATAACAGAATACACTAAAAGCTTATTTCCAAAAATAAGTACTAAAAAAGAATGGAAATGGGATGAAAAAGATAGTATGCAAATTCAAAAAATTAAAGAATTATGCAAAAAACTCCCAGAACTTTATATTCCAGAAGAAAATGACTATTTAATAGTAGAAACAGATGCTTCAGACATAACCTGGTCAGGTTGTCTAAAAGCTAAGAAAGCTATAAAAAGTTTGGAACAAGAAAAAGAATCACTAGATTCTAAATATTCCCCAAAGGAATTACTTTGCAGGTATATTTCAGGGACTTTTACTCCAACAGAACAGAGATATACCACTCATGAAAAGGAAACTCTAGCAGCAATTAAATCTCTTAAGAAATGGAAAATTGATTTACTACCCAGAGAATTTACATTAAGGACAGATTCAAATTACCTAACAGGTTTCATATGATATAATTTAAAAGTTGATTATAATCATGGACGACTGGTAAGATGGCAATTATTTTTGTTACAATATCCAATAAAAATTGAATATATTAAGGGTGACAAAAATGTTATTGCAGATACATTGACAAGAGAATGGAGTTCGTATACAACGCATTAAATCAAGAAATTCAAAAATATCAGCAAGAACTCGAAGAATGCAAACATTGTCAGCAAATAAGGACACATATCCAATCTCTCAAAAAGGCTATTGAAACAATGAAATCAACCCAACAAGCAAAAACCATCAGAGTTCAGCCAGCTAAGCATGGTGGACAAACCAGGTGAAGAAAAAATTTCAGAAAATAAAACAATTGCTGAAATTATTAAAAAATCCACACAAGACAAAAAATATTATGTGATTTATAATGGCCCCATGAAAGGAGTATATAATGCTTGGGAAAAAGCAGCACCATTCACGCATCAATCAAAAATAGTTCATAAAGGAGGATTTTCAACACTAGAAGAGGCAAAGGAATCCTTCAGGGAATATGAAGCTCTTCATCCAGAACAAACTCTAAAAAGAGCAGATAAAGCTCCGATTCAAGCCCAGAGAACAAGAATAATGAGAAATATTCCTACAAGAGCTGAAATCAAGGAAAAGAAAAGGGTCTGCAGATCAAATCTCAGAGAAACCCTTAACATAGTCTTAAATTGGACTGAAGAAAAAAGGGCGAGTTTGGGATACTATCCCATCGCCAAAGAACAGCTAACAAAGCTGGTTATTTTTCCAGAGGCTTCCCCATCTGACACTTATCAGTTTTTCCAATATGGATTAATTGATACAATTTTAATTTTTAATGATTTAAAAATTATTAGTGAGTTTCCTGCAGGATTCATTGATGCAGTAAAGAGATTTAAAAATATGATTGACAATGTAAATCCAAGGGATATATCCCTAAAATTTACGAATAGTCAACCTATTTTTAATGAAGAAGAAGAATGCTTGGTTCCAGCACATCAAGTAATATTCATGTCCGTCTTCCCAGGAAATTTTCAACCAATTGATCAAATTCAAGATTTAACAATCTACAATCATGAAGGTAGACTAGCCAGCACACTAGCAAGGGTCTTCGAAAGAACTCAAAAGATAACAAGGGAATCTCACACAAGAATCAATTATAAAAGCAGAAATACTCTACTTGTGTCCAGTAAAAGAAATGAAATTGAAGAAAGAGAGATGAGACTCTTGGTAGAGTTTGAATCTGCATTCTACAATCTATCTGGACTCTTAGAAAAGCTCTCTGAAGGGATAAAAAGAAATCTCTGCTATTTGATAAAAGACAGAGAAGACCACAAGTGCCAGCTGTGTGTCTCAGAAATATCTGAAGAAAGTAATAATGAAATGGGATCCACCCACATGATAAAAGAAGAAGACAGCGCATCCACCCACATGATAAAAGAAGAGGACAGCGCATCTGAAGCATCCCTCAACATTATTGCATAATGACGTAAGCGCTTAGGTCATAGAGCACCAACAATGTAGCTGGTGCAAGATAATAAACAATGACGTAAGCAATGACGTCATAAGAAGGGTAAGGATGGGAATTGTCCATCAGACCCAACCATTATAAATAGATTGCTTAGGCAATTGTAGAAGGCATCAGAAAACAGAAAGCATGAGGCTAAGAGTACTCATATGCTAGGAGAGCAAGGAAAAAGCTGCCGAGGCGATTCTGTAGTCTGAAAAAAGAATTCCCTTAGGAAAAAATAGTTTTAAACTCCCCTCTGGAGTTAATATCTATAATCTCCTCTCTGAAGATAAAAACATCTTATGTAAAATATACTAAATAAAGGAAGTTTTTCTCTAGAAAGGTACGCCTTTATCCTAATCTCTTAGTTATGAATTATTTAGAAAGCTTAGAATTAACGGAAGAATCTGATTATTATAAATTATCTGCCCTATTAGATAATGAAAAGCAGGCTGTTCTAAAAACAGAATTAAATCTCAAATCAAATGAAAATTTTAATAAACAAAATCCTTTTAAAGAAGTTTTTAATAGAAAAAATATAATATATTATGGAAAAATTTAACTTGAAGCCCCTATAAAGATAAAATCCGCCAATGGAGAACTTGAAATAGCTTTGATAAATGATGAAGAATTGAGTAAACAGATTGAGAAAATTAAGGATCAACAAAAAAGATCTAAAATTGGATGGATTCATATTAGTACTATACAAGTCTTAATCAAATCTACATATATGAAAGGAATTAATTCACCAATAAGCTTAGCAATCTGTGACAAAAGAATTACTGATGACCCAATAGATCAAATAATTGGAATTGTTCATGGAAACTTGGCAAACGTAAATGTTAAATTCAATGCCCATCTTGGATACGCTATACCTCTATCAACTGAAAATCTTGGAAGATCTATAAGTTTGGCTTATAAATTTCACAGAAAGAATCTAATGGAACAAGATGTCGAACCATTTTCAATTACATATGCAATAAATTATGCTTTAACAAATAGCCATCATAGTATAATATTTAAAAACAGAGAAAGAATTTATGTTGATGAATTATTTCAGAAAATTGTAAAAACAGAAATACCAAAATATAAAGCTATTGAAAACCCAGTTCTATTATTAAAAGAACCATCAGGGAAATTAGTTTTATCGAATTTTCAAATAAGAGAATCTAAAATTAATAGCCCTTTAAGTTTATCTAAGTTAAAAATTAAAGAAAAAAATTCTGAAATAAAAGAACTAACAAAAAAGGTCGAAAAATTAAATGAAACCTTAAACATTAAATTATGACAATAAATAAAGAAGAAATATATGTAATTTATCAAGACAAGAAACAAGAGCTCTTTGAAAGAGAAAATCATTTGAATTATTCTGAAATAAATCAAAGAGCATTTGAAGCCCTAAAAATAATCTATGACAAGTTAAAAAGAGAAGTTGAAGAACTAGAAAAATTAATAGAATCTCTAGAAAATAGTGATGAATCGATGATAGAGTTTGCAGAAATTTTAAAATAAATAATGAAGCATAAAAAGATTGAAAAACCAGAAAATAAAATAAAAAGAAAAAGGACGAGAAAATTAAAAAGTAAAATAAAAGAGTGTAAAAGGGAATTAAATAATCTTCAGATTGAAATTGATGATCTTATAATAAAAAGGATAGAAATAAGAATAAATATAAACAAGTTAGAATTAAACTTAAAAAATTTATAAATGCCTGGAAAACCATATTATGACTTAAAAGAATTAAAGCTGTTGAAAGAAAAAATGGAGAATGAAATTGAAAAATTAAACAGATATTTAGAAACAAGAGAAAGTGTAGAAATAAAAGAAGTTATTGAGGATTTAAGAAATTATATTAAAGAAAAAGACAAACAGATAAAAGATTTTATATACAATAATCCATGCAAAAAAGAATATTATAAACTAAAACAAGATTGAAAAGTTATAAATGAAAATTATAAATATACAACAAGGACTAGAAATAAATGCAAGAAAAATAGTAGAAATGGTCAATACTTTAAATTATGAATTTGCAAATTATTTAAATAAAGCACCACCAATTGAATCTATATAAATTATAAACTTATTTAAAATAAAATATGAAGAGTTAATAGAAATTTTGAAAAAAGTCGACGATAAAAAATTGGTATCAGAGCCAAGTTAACGATTAAGGATAACACTTTCTCTTTAAGCAACACTTTTTAGTGATATGCTTTTAAATCAATAAAACAAAAATCTGTAAATCTATACAGATTTACATCTTTACAGTAGATGGACCCTTATATTATTATACAAACTTAATGAAGGAAACTAATGAAGTGTCATGGTTGTATATGTGCATATATGCATAAAAGTCACGTTCTCAAATCCATTTTCCTTAGCTTGTTCCTTTTAGTGATTTTGGTTTGTTAAATGGAAGAAGTATTAATATAATAATAATAATAATAATAATAATAATAATAATAATAATAATAATAGTAATTAATTTAAATTTTGTCTACTAAAATAATTTTTAATAAATAATTTAAATTAATAGAATAAGTTATAATCAAATTAAATTTTGATTTTGAAAATTAGGAAGTCTTACTTCTTACCCCACTTATAAAAATTTTCGTCTTTGAAAATTGCTATAAAATAAAAGAGGTTCATATAGCATACAAGTATCAGGGTGAAAGTACGATTATAAAACTGAAGTTATAAGACAAGATTGATACAAAAGATGACATGGTTCAAACGTGCGATGATAAAATAAGGTGGCGAAAGATTATAAAACAGGCATGGGGCTAAAATGACACGCTTAATGTCCACACGTGACATCAAAACAAATCTCAAGTCACTAAAAAGATACAAGACCTTAGAGAAAGAACAAGCAACTTAGACAAGGTTCATAAAGATCTCAACGATTCACTTTGATGCATTAAACAAGTCCAAAATTACATTAAAGAATATACAAGTCAAGAAGAGGAGTTCAAATAACACAAGGCAGATATTTAAGAAATTTATGAGGACATATGCAATTAGGATCAAATGAGAAAGCATATGAATAAGAAACAAGGTTGAAAAATAATTAGTTAACTTTTCAAGAAAGAAATCTCGAATAAGAAATTCTCGGCAAACCATGAAAGAATAGATACATAACCGAGTAGAATCAAGAAATTAACTCCTAACGTTCCCAAAATCCACGATTCACGTTACCTATTATTTCTATTCTCGTCTATGATAATCCATTAGTGTTTCCATATACATGAATAATTAGTATTAAGTTGGCCAGATCAAATACCATGAGAGATGCAATGGTCGACTAACAGCATTAATCAATAGACAATTATGCATCTGAAACTCAAATTCTTGTCACTAGGACAAGTCCTACTGCATGGTAGACACTCAGAGTATGCAGTAAAGCATAGTCAGTCCATTCCCAAGGCTCTAATAGGAATGAACTGCTCTGATATCATAATGTAACATCCTAACTTTTAGCACGTCATGATCGTGTCAAAAGTAAGGCATTACTAACTTGTTTTCCTTATTAACTATTTAACATTGAGCCTTTAGTTCGATATCGCGTTTCAGTTTTTAAAAAAATTTCAGAAAATTGATTTTAGTAATTAAAATCACATAACAAAAGATCTTCAAATAATAATAATCACATAATTATTAATAATAATAGATGCTATACAATTAAATTCAATATAAAACTCAAAAACAATACCTATCCCTCTGGATAAAATAAAAACCCTGAAGCAACAAGGGCGAGGGAACTCTATAAAAACAACAGAAATCACAAATAAATCTACTAATCGTCCACAGCTTCTTACTGAATCTCCGAACATGTGTCACTGAAAGGGTGGAAGATTTGGGGTGAGAACAAACCACACGTTCTCAGTAGGAAATGGGAATGCCATAAAAGTAATGAAATAAAGTGCAAATAATTAACTTTACTCAATAAAAATATATTTTTATCAAACCCTTTGAAAATACTCTTGCTTCTACTTTAGATAACTAATTACATCCTTTTAAAATCTCTTAACAAAAAACAAATATTAAATATAAAACTAGTCACATTTTCTGTCTCTCAGCCACATAGTTAATCCTCAGTCAAATGTCAATTCGTAATCACTTTAATACATTCACAAATAAATAGTACAAGTAAGAGATTCAATTCAATGTACAAGCAAGTCACAACAAGACAAACAGTACAATCACAAAGAAATAAGACAAGCAAGCGCAATCAAATGCAAATGTGCAAATAACATGATGCATGTCTATCCCTAACGCAGGCCATGAGCTCATGTGTCGGTTGCCTACCCGCTCCCGACATTACCCGGGCACAAGTCCCAGATATGGCTTTCCAGATGCATACAGTGTGCTTATAAGTCGTACGGCTAGGCCGCATACAATGTGACTTTAAGTCATATGGCTAGGCCGCATACAGTGTGACTTTCCAAATCAATAAGCGTACATATGAAAAAAAGTTCTCAGTGTGTGGGCGTCCCCACTTTACATTTGGCACTAAGGCCCAAACAATGTCACATCAGCTCTCCTGTGGTAGACAATCTCTTTAAGTTAATATATTCTTTAAATCCTTATTCTCTGCTCTCCTGTGACAAAGATTTCATTAATTCATATATTCCTTTAATCTTTGTTCTTTGCTCTCCTGTGGCAGAGATTCCTTTAATTATCTTTCTTTCCTTTACTTTTCGTTCTTCTTCTTCTTTTCTTTCTTCCATGGCTTCGGCCACTTGTTTTTTTTCTTAACATAATAATAATAATAATAATAATAATAATAATAATAATAATAATAATAATAATAATAATAATAATAATAGTAATAATAATATTTATAAAAATCAATTTAGACTGTAACTATCAACATAGTTTTTAATAGATAATTCAAAATAATAGAATAAGTCATAATTAAATTAAATTTTATTTTTTTGAGTTTATGAATTGAATTTGAATTGAGACTGTGTTTAATGTTGGAATTTATGGTTATGGAAGTAGATGGTAACTGATTTTGGCAAGGTTGTCAAACTCGCGAGTCTAGGTAAACTCGTGGAGCTGACCTAGACTCGACTCGTAGACTCGACTCGTAGACTCGTACGAGTTTACCTGTTATGCATTTTTTACAAAAAAATATATATATCATGTATAATATATATATTTACTCAGATATAGACATCCAAACTTAACAATTTTAACATAAAAACACATAATAAATTAACATAATACTACAATTACAAGTTACAATAAGTACTCTAAATCACACATTTAAATCCTTCACAAGTATGTATCTAGTTCAACATAAAACACACAATCACTGAATCACACAATCAAAGCCTCATATAACAACCAAAAAAACAAAAAAAAAACATCAAAGCAACAATTAAATGTTCTAATAAAGTCTAAAAAATCCTACAATATCTTCACTTCCATGGCATCAACAGCATCATCTTCACCATATTCACTTTTCTACCATTGCCTTGAACATCAATCCCATGTTTCCATCCTATATCACTTCTATTTTCAGTTGCATTTTTCTCCTAGAAACAGCAGGTGTAGGTCTAGGAATACTAGGAAGCGAAGACCTTGTCCCTGAGCCAACATTCTCAGACATTTTGTATTTTTATCCCTAAAAATCAACAACCCAGATAACAAATTCAGATTCAGATTATCCACTAACTAAATTCAGATTTCAGATTCAGATTCAGATTATTCATAATTAAGACTAACAAATTCAGATTCAGATCATTCATAACTAACACTAACATTTCAGACTTCAAAATTTCAGTAAGATATTCAGATTCATTAACAAAGAAAAAACACTAACTAAGTAACTAACAGTTTAAACCAGACAACCAGTAAACCACACATTTTAGTTTTTTTGATACATTACTAACTAACTTATTAAAGCATGAAGCAGCATCAGTTTAATTTTCTTTCCATCATATCAAATCCCATTAACCAAAAACTAAACTAAAAAAATTTGAAAAGTTAATATCAAAAGTTCAGAATCAAAATTCCAGAATTCATACCATGATACCAAAATTGTTAATATTTGAATTTGTTTAAAAAAATTACCTTCGAGAACAGGGGCAGAATTGAAGTAGATCGGCAGTACAGAACAGGGGCGACGAACAGGGGAGGCAAACGCAGTCAATCAGAAGTAGAAGTGGAAGGGGCAACGACCGACGAACGCAGAACAGGGGTGGTGTATAGCGTGCCGTGAATCGTCGAGTTCACCGAGGTGGATGGTGGGCTGGTGTCGGCGATGTCTGCACGAGGAACCTGCACCAGTTCAGGACATCAGGACATGAACGATGGGGGGTGGTGGGCTGGACAGCTGGGGGCGGTGTCGGCGATGTACCACGACTGACGACTCCACAAGGAAAACTGGTTAGTGGTTACTAGTTAGGTGAGGCGACAGGTGAGGGATGAGGGATCCGTCCGGCCTCAGGCCTCTGGCGTGGTGGCGCAGACAGCGGTGCCGGTGGATGGTGGCGATTCGGCGAACGTTGGAGAAGAAGAGAGTGAAGGCTTGGCAGAGAGTGAGCCAGTGAGAGCTTGGAGTGCGCCGTTCGAATTAGGGTTACTGGGTGGGTTAGTGGTTAGCTGTAGCTTTTCTTTTTTTTTGGGCCCAAAACAACGCCATTTTGGCGATAATGGGCACCCAATTCAAACTCGATGACTCGCTATCAAATTTGCGAGTTTGAACGATTCTGTCTGAGTCTACCCGAGTCTACCCAGAAACGAGTTTGTGTCCGAATCAACTCGATTCCACTACCTAAACTCGTAAACTCGTACGAGTTTACGAGTTAACTCGCGAGTTTGACAACCATGGATTTTGGTATTAGTATGATGGTGAATAGGTGTTGATGAAGGGCTGGTAAAAATACGCAAGAATGTAATTTTGGTTAGTATTAAATGTTAAACGAGTATGGTCGGAGGGATTTGTAAAGTCTGAATGAAATGAATTTCCTTTAATTTCAAAACCAAAAGATTTGAAACAGGCTAATTTTATTGAAATAGAAAGAGGCTTAGCTTTAAAGAAAATAATTTGATTCTATTTGATATTTTGAACGGTGTGAATATTGAAAATAATTTGTTACTTGAAAATATTTTGAAAAGGGTTTGAAAGGTGGTTAGATTGGGATCCTTGAAGGGTGGCAAAACCCGGATTTTAAAGGAAATGCTGCCAAATTTTTATAGTACTCTAAGACTTTATTTAAAGTGTTATTTAAAAGCAAATCTAATTTAAGAATATTACTTGATTTCAATTTATTATGAAAAGAGTTTTGTTTTCAAACTAACTTATTAAGAAAAGTATGATGTTTTAAACTCAATCTTTTTAGCAGGGATTTTGCTTTAAGTTATGTTTTGAGTTCAGTTTGATAAGAAAGTAAAGAAGAGGAAGAACGAAAAGTAAAGGAAAGAAAGATAATTAAAGGAATCTCTGCCACAGGAGAGCAGAGAACAAAGATTAAAGGAATATATGAATTAATGAAATCTCTGCCACAGGAGAGCAGAGAACAAAGATTTAAAGAATATTAACTTAAAGAGATTGTCTGCCACAGGAGAGTGGATGTGACATTGTTTGGGCCTTAGTGCCAAATGTAAAGTGGGGACGCCCACATACTGAGAACTGTTTTCCAGATGTACGCTTATTGATTTGGAAAGTCACACTGTATGCGGCCTACCCGTACGACTTAAAGTCACACTGTATGCGGCCTAGTCGTACGACTTATAAGCACACTGTATGCATCTGGAAAGCCATATCTGGGACTTGTGCCCGGGTAATGTTGGGAGTGGGTAGGCAACCGACACATAAGCTCATGACCTACGTTAGGGATAGACATGCATCATGTTCTTTGCACATTTGCATTTGATTGCGCTTGCTTGCCTTATTTATTTGTGATTGTACTGTTTGTTTTGTTGTGACTTGCTTGTACATTGAATTGAATCTCTTGCTTGTACTATTTGTTTGTGAATGTATTAAAGTGATTACGAATTGACATTTGACTGAGGATTAACTATGTGGCTGAGAGGCAGAAAATGTGACTAGTTTTATATTTAAGATTTGTTTTTAGTTAAGAGATTTTAAAAGAAGGTAATTAGTTATCTAAAGTAGAAGTAAGAGTATTTTCAAAGGGTTTGATAAAAATATATTTTTATTGAGTAAAGTTAATTATTTGCACTTTATTTCATTACTTTTACGGTATTTCCATTCCCTACTGAGAACGTGTGGTTTGTTCTCACCCCAAATCTTCCACCCTTTCAATGACACAGGTTCGGAGATTAGTAGATTTATTTGTGATTCCTGTTATTTTTATAGAGTTCCCTCGCCCTTGTTGCTTCAGGGTTTTTATTTTATCTAGAGAGATAGGTATTGTATTTGAGTTTTATATTGAATTTAATTGTATAGCATCTATTATTATTAATAATTATGTGATTATTAATATTTGAAGATCTTTTGTTATGTGATTTCAATTACTAAAATCAATTTTTTAAAATTTTCTTAAAAACTGAAACACGATATCGAACTAAAGACTCAATATTAAATATTTAATAAGAAAAACAGGTTAGTAATGCCTTACTTTTGGCACGATCATGACATGCTAAAAGTTAAGGTATTACATCTATCACTTGCACATAGTCACCCAAACTCTAGAGTAGACCTCCTCTCCTCTCATCCTCCATCGTGGTCGCTGTTCACCATCCTTGCCACTGACTACAAGCTTGTCAATTCATCCCACTTTTCATGTATACGTACATTCTATAATTTTTCTTTTTTGTGTAAATATCAATTAAATAAAGTTAATTGTGCGTTGTGCTAAGCATGACTATCCTTTTTAGAATATAGTATTGATGAGTCAAAACTTAGCCTGAAAAAGTTTGAAGAAAGAATATTTATATATATTTATTTTAGTAATGGAACTCTCAAGTTACTTAAGGATTAGAACTAGATATTTTAGGTCAAATAAATATACATTGTTTGTGTACACATCTTTTGATCCCTTATGTCTTTTTTTTTCTAAATCTTATCATTTATATTGTGTTCAAAAAGTGCATTTTATCCTTACTTTAGATACCTTAAAAAATACTTTTTAAAAAGTTTTTTTAAATCTTTCTAGACATTAAAGATATACTTTAATGTCCATGTTACTACAAAAAATTTGTCAAATACTTTAAATTTATTGGCGGAGTTACAAAAAATATCTATCGATAAATTTATTATTCTTGAATTTAGCATCGGACTCAATTAGATGGTAAAGTCTTCGCCAATAATTCATCACCATCAGACAGATTTAAAATCCAATGGTAATTTTCGATGGCTTTAGCGACGGATTTTAATAAACAATGGATGAAAGTATGGAGGTGGTTACCGTCAGATAATTTCCGACGATAACATATTATTTTATATTTACTAAATTAAAATTTACTGGCAAATTTATCGATAGTAAATCTGACAGTAATCATAAATTTGACTTTTTTTATTTTTTTATAAATTTATTAGAATCTGATATACCATCGTCAATATGTCAACAATTAATAGTAAAATCACAGTTAGTGAAATTCAAGTAGTCTTTTTAATAAAAAAAATAGTCAATTATAATATTAAATAACAAATGTATAGAATAAAAAGTCAAAGAGATAAAATACTATCAAACAAAGCAAAACGAAACCCTAATCACTATGGGTCTTAATAATCATTATCGTTGTCATCCCCCTGGTCCTACTAAGACAGTGATCTAGGTGGTGGTGTCGATGCCTATCTAGAGGATGACGAGCCCCCTTTAGTAGCTGCTGCACCAGCGTGCATTTAGTCATAGTACACTGCCATCTAGTGTCACATCCATTGAATATGCTCCAGCTCTTGCGTGAGCTCCTGCTTCAAAGACTCTATCTCTGCATCGCAGGTATCATCACAAGAAAAACGTTGAATATCATCGAAATGCATTTGATGGTATAAATGAGGAAAGAAAATATTTACTAGTGGATTATTTAGTCCGACGCTAATTATCGGCAGATTTTGTGTCGGATTTTGCAATTAATACAACGAAAATCATAGTTGGTTACTGTCGGTAATTTTTGCACCGTATTGTATTTTATGTGGCACCCATTTACCATCGAATTATTTTGCTAGTAAAGCCGACGATATGCATTTTTTTTGCATAGTTAGCGCAAAATTAGTAGTTAAATTAATTTTTTTTACAACATTAGTGCACAAATTCTAAATACCAGAAATCAACTAATGATTTTATTCAATATCAAGGGTCTGAATATAATAAAAAGTCAAAGAAGTAAAATACAATGAAATAGACATAAAATAAATTAAATTCCTAAACCCTACGGATCCCGGTTATCATCATCATCGTCGTCTTCCTTTTGCTGAGGCGGCAGACTAGGTGCTGATGTTGGTGCCCCACTAGCAGCGCCGCTGCCTCCAGCGTGCATATGCTCATTGTACACTACCATCTGGTCTCGCAAACGCTCTAGCTGCTCCAGCTTCTCCTTTAGCTTTGACATGATGGCAATGATGTCTCCCAAGCGTGCAAAAAGTTCGTTGTCTTTCTGCTCAAACTGCTGAGCTTGTTGGTGAAGTGTGTAAGCTTATGCACCTCCTCTCTCAAATTGAGAACATCCTCAGGATCGACGAAGTTGGTGACAGAGGTAGAAACAGAGGTAGATGAAACCGCTAATATAGAGGTGCGGAGGCTGCTGGCGAAAAATGACCCCAACCCGTAGACGTGATTCTTGTAGGGCTCATAGATGGTTTCGTGCCAAACCCAATCAAGATCTACGACTGAGGCATTGGAGCCAGAATCATCCCCACTAGGCTGAGATTTCTGGGTCGTGACCTCCAATATATGCGTGTAATCCTCTTGTGTAACACACATTATGATTAGAATAACAATTAATTGGCATTAAACCAAATACATTTCAAACTTAGAATTAATTGAAATTCACATAATGAGCCGCAGACTTCTCATCAACAAATATCTCCTTGTTGGCCTTCAACGTATGGGTATACTTGAAGGTCTCCACCAATATCGCCTCACGCTTCAATGACATAGACTACACATATTGAAACAAACTAATAAAATAAATCAAGTAACAATAAATTCAAGTAATAATTAACAAATATTAGGAAACTATATACCTGTCAGCTCTTCGTCTTCATGAAAGTTGCCAACCCACTGGTATACTTTGACTACCTCAACGAAGCCCTGTTAGTTCTATTCATCAGACGGTGACGGTTCCACCCATCATTAGTACAAGAATGGATGTTTAGGTCCTTCTTAATATCTAGATGGTGCCAAATCGTAAGGTGGTTGCACCCCTCACAAACATCCTGCATCATCTACTAAAGTCATCTAGCTATCCAGTGGTCGTAGATCTTTCTGATCAAGATATCAAGTTTTCTATCCCATATAAAATTTTCCTGCACAAAGTAATTCAACAACAATAGCTAGTCAAAATAAAATACAGTTGAAATATAGTTAATTCAACAACATTGGATTCTTACCACCCATTTTTGAGACCATCGCTCTCTGGTCTTAGTAGGGATCTTCATGTAGCTCGGCCATGGGTTGTCGTACATGGACTTAATCAAATTGGAGATCTCCTATGTATATGCATTGTTGTTTGGTGCAAACCTATAAATGAAAAATTTAAGATTAGCAAACACATAAAACTTAACAAATTTAAAATAGATAGCGGATGAAAAACATTAAAATAGTACTCACACCTACATTCCATCAGGCCAAATCCTCATCTATATGATGAGCGGTGGTGGAGGGGCATTTGGTTGGGACACATTAGAGGAATCACCCACCACGGTCTCTGTTGCCGGAGTTGGAGAGGGGATAGCAGAAGGAACCACGTAGTTGGGATTCGGGACCATGATGAACTGTTGATCCGGTGGATCCGCCTATGACGTCACAGGGGTCAATAAGGTAGTCAGGATAGAGGGCGATGACTGAGAAGTCCCTGAGATACCGGTGGAAGCCCTCCCTCTACCACGACCATGAGACCAACTCGTGACACCTATGCTACTTGTCGTCATGTTTACAAAGAGAATACCAATTAACACTAATCAGCATATATACAACACAAATCCTTCAACATATATATTATTTTAAAAATATTTTGACCTAACCTCCCCTGAAGTTGGACATATATCCACATTTACGATTTTCACAAATTCAACCAACCTCAATCCACAACATTAGTCAAAACCAATGTTCTGAAAACCAGATTAGACTGGTCAGTCGAACCGGTTCAACTGAGAACCGGAGAAGAAAATGGTCCGGTCCTCTTCGTTAAACCGCCATTTATAAAACCGCATAAGAACTGTTGAACCGGCCAGTTGGAGCAGACCGAGAACCGACCGGTTCATATGAAAAATCATTGTTTTAGTTAATTTAAAAAAAAAAACAAAAACCACACCCCCCACGCGAGTTAACCCACCCCCTCTAACACCCCACCAAACCTCCTTCAAAAGAGAAAGACAAACACCCAGTAAGCCCTAGCTCCTACTCAAAACAGCCACACCTTCCCTTCCTCTAAACGAAACCGCCGCCGCCGTCCGTGGTTGTCAGTGTCTTGGCGGCCTCCTCCTTCCCCTGTCCCAATCCCATACGACCACACCTTTCGTTCTAGCTCCACATCATCCATTCCTCAGGTGGTGTCAAGGCCTCCAGCTGCTGCGCCATGGTGTCGCCGTCATTTCCTGTTGTCTGTATAGGTAAGCGACACTGTGCTTTACTGATTTCTGTTGAGTGTTACTCTATTTCACTTTCAGGGTTTTGAGGTTGATTTTGTGATTATACTGCTGCTGTTGTTGAGGGTCTTCTTTTGCTGCTGTTGTTGTCACTTGTTATGCTACTGTTGTTGTTGTTGTTTGTTATGCTACTGTTGTTGTTAGGTTGCTATTTGGAATTAATTTAGGGGTAATTAATTAATTATTTGTAATGTTGCTATTTGGAATTAATTTAGAAGTTATTAGTTGTTAATTTGTTATGCTGCTGTTGTTTTTATGGCACTGTAATCTTGTGATTTCTGAAATCTATAATTTTGTTATGCTGATGTTTTGTTATTTGTTATGTTGCTTTTTTGAATTAATTTAGGGGTAATTAATTAATTATTTGTAATGCTACTATTTTAAATTAATTTAGAGGTGATTATAATTTATTGATTTCAGTTATGGACGGAAGTAGTAATCAAGAAGCAGTTGTTGATAACAATGCATCTGTTAGTAATAATTCGCCTATTAATTGTAATACCCTACCATACAGAGTCTTATGCTTAAGTCATAATTTAGAGATGGCAAGGTATTACGACCTCTAAAATAAAAATTTAGTACGTATAGTAGTATGAATGATTGATTGTAACTAGGAGCCTTTGTAGAAAAAGGGGTAAACAAAAATCGCAACTCGAAAGCGCAACACTCCGATCGATAACGTAATGAACAAGGATAAACCAACGCGAGATTATATATATACAAAGGAGTGTCAAAAACAGGAATATCAAGACTCAAAATCTGGCTGCGAAGATAACCGGTCCGAGCATAGCAATATATATACATATGATAAAAATAAGGAAAACCCCAAAGGAAACCCAAAGGGACACAAATACAGAAACCTATTCTCCAAAATCTCCCATAAGAGAAGTCATCACAGTTTGTATTATTTAATGGAGATAAAAGTATCTAAGCAAAACATATAAATTAAAACAGAGTCCCCAAGAACAGAGGATCTTCGCTAATCCAGAAGTCTCCAGCAGGCCTCAGCGAGAAACCTCACGTCCTGCATCTGAAAACCACAAAATCCGCATGGGTGAGAACCAGAGGTCCCCAGCATGGTAACAGCTTCCACATATATAATACATAATAATAGAGGAAAGCCGAAGGCAATCCTAGAACTTCCTCCAGATAATTCAAAGCTTATAAACAAGCTAAACCATAAAAGGGCATTTGACTAAAGATTCTTCAGTCTAAATAATACTTCCCTTTCCAATTCTTTCAGACCTCCCAACCACCAGCAGGAGTATAATGTAGCAAACACAGATATATCAGACAAGAAATATACAAATAGGAACAAATAAGGCATTTAGACAATTAGCAAGTAATATGCAGTCAAATAGGCAATCTCAAACAATTCATATAGTATGCATATGATGAATGCATGTCCCTATTGGCTGATGATATCATCTGTCAGTTATAGAGCCAACCCGACAAGTCCTGGTAGCTAACCATTGGACTGTCCCTCCGTCGCGCATCCCCAACTCGAGTTATACTCATCATAAACTTGATCATAATCATGATCTATATCCATCATCTTCACTGGTGAATATTTACGGGGGCGAGCTCATCCGGGGCTTTCACAGTGTCCGACCACCCTTACGACATAGGGTCAAAAGAGCTTCGAGTCTCAACTTGGAGCACGTGGTGGCTAGCCACTGCTTCCTTCCAGGGAAACTCTCATCTCCAACAGTGGAAGTGCAACATTCACAATTCATTCAATAGCATATATGCATTTATACATAGCCATAATCATGGCTCCGCTGTAACACGGCAATAATCTAGCCATCCAGCTCACGGTTAAATCCATAACCAGCCAATTCATTAACAATTACGGCCTTTCGGCCCATGGCATAACAAGCACTTCCACCACCATCCTCCGCATCTCACATCATGCTTGATCCTCATTGATCATTCATTTTTTCCTTGCTTCACTCGCAAGTTACCACATCCCCTAGCTCCTTTTCCCATTGCTAGGCATATCATAATGATTTATGACATAAGAGGTGAGATCGGAGGCTTAGAAGTATGAGATTTGGCTTTTAAAACTAAAAAATCAACTTTGGGATGAAAACAGGGCCACGCGTACACGCACTCCACGCGCACGCGTGGATGGCCACAAAACTCATCGATGCGTATGCGTCATGCACGCTAACGCGTGGATTGAAAAATACCCAAGCGACGCGCACGCGTCCGCCACGCGTACGCGTGGGTGCTCTCGTGCCCCAGGCACAAAACTGGCACAGTTCAGGCACAACTCTCTGGAAAATGGCTGGGCATTGGGTGTAGCACATTCGGCGCGCCCCCGCACATCACGCGCACGCGTGGATGGCACTTTCGAGAAGAACGGCGCGTACGCGCCAAGTGCGCCTACTCGCGGGGGGTCATTCTGCTAAAAATTTTCTAAGTTAAAAACTGCAGAATTCACACATTCAACCCCCAATCTTCCGACGGACAGAACTTTCTCATTTTAAATCATTTTTCACCCGTTCTTCGAACGGCATGGACATCCCGGATCCAATTTCATTTCTAAACAGATTTGGCACAAAACAGAGATCCGTAGTCCAAGTTATGTCCCGTCAAAGTATGCCCAAAAACCATGTTTTTCATACAAAACCACAAAGTGCCATTTTCAAAACAAGCCATTTTCAAAATCAATCAAAACATGCCCAATTCATCCCTTTTCTTTGAAATCAATCAAAATATATCAAATTTAACATCAATCCTCCTCAACTCACACATTGACACTTTACCACAATTCACCAAAATCACTATCCCATCATTTTAACCCACTTCACCCAAGTGGCTCAAACCCAAATACATTGACATATCATATACTCTTCCTCATGCCAATTTTCAACAACACCAAATCCAATAAATCATCATTGTACACAATCAATATCATACTCACCATCAATATGGTTCAACCCACAATTCAACCATAACCAATCATCAAGCATATATCACAACATGCATATTTTTCTTACATCATACTATCAAGGCATCAATAATCATCATCACATATATGACCACATCATATATTTCAACCATTCAACAACACCAACAATTCAATGCCTATCTTAGGGCCTCTAGCCTAAGTATTTCCTACCACATTACATATTAGATACGGAAAACCGAGACCATACCTTAGCCGATTTCCCAAGCTCAACCAGAGCACTTCCAAACCACTTTTCCTCAAGCTCTCAAGGCCTCAACACCTCCAAGAACAGATTTTTCACCACCAAATCCTTTCTCAAGCTTTTCAAAATCACCAATCAAGCCCCAATATTCACACATACACAACTTAAGCCACAATCATCATACCCATACACAACATCTCAATACCCAAACATCATAGAACAACAAATTACACTAGGGTTGAGAATCTTACCACACCCAAGGTCCAAGGAGACAAGATTAACCTTCTCCTTAAAGAGAGTTGGGTCCTATAACATCAAAGAGCCTAAAATCTCAACATTTTTGCTCATGAAACTCGAAAACAAGGCTGGAAATTCGAAGAGAAAAACATGGCTTACCTCAAGATTGATTGTATGGGTTTCGTAGAGCTCTCCGCGGTGAATGCGTGGCCGTAAACGGAGCGGCAATCGGAGCTCTAGATCAAAAGTTATGGTGGTTTGAGGATCAAGTGAGAGAAAGAACTTGAGAGAGTGTTCTTCCTCCCCTCTCTTCAATTTTCAGCGTGTAATAGTGTTGTGTGAGGAGAGAGAATGCTGAAAACTAGGGTTTTGGTTTAGTTATGTTGGGCCAAAGGCCCACTTTGGGTCCGATTGGCCCGGTTTGGCCCGTTCGGTCCAATCTTGGTCCGAATTCTATAAAATTGGTACCGAAATTCTCGTCTCAATCTCCTCTATCACATTTAGCCATAAAAATCACATTTAGGGCTTTCTAGAATAAATTCTCATTTATGGGTTAATTAGCCGTTAATTAATCGGGTTTTACATTCTACCCACATAATTGGGAATTTCGCCCACAAAATTCAAATGTAATTACCTGAGAATAAGTGCGGATAATCCGTTCGCATCTCCGACTCAAGTTCCCAAGTGTGTTCCTCAACACTGCCTCGACTCCATGCCACTTTGACTAATGAAACCTCTTTTCCACGCAACCGTTTGATACTAGTATCATCAATTCTGACTGGAGCCACTGGAAGCGTCAAATCTTCTCTTAACTGAACCGACTCAGGTTCTAACACATGGCTAGCATCAGGAGTGTACTTCCGAAGCTGCGACACGTGAAATACATCGTGCAGGTTCGAAAGATGAGGTGGTAGAGCCATCCGATACGCCACCGGTCCAATCCTCTCCAAGATCTGAAATGGACCAATGTATCGAGGATTCAACTTCTTTGCTTTAATCGCCCTACCTACTCCCATGGTCGGAGCAACCTTAAGGAAGACATGGTCTCCTTCCTCAAATTCTAAGGGCTTTCGCCTCTGATCGGCGTAACTCTTTTGACGACTCTACGCCACAAGCATCCTATCTCAGATTTTCTTGACTTGTTCAGTGGTCTCAGCTATCATTTTCGGCCCCAACAAGCTTTTCTCTCCAGTTTCATACCAACATACCCAGAGATTGACATTTCCTCCCATACAAGGCCTCATACGGAGCCATCCCAATGCTCGCATGATAACTATTATTGTATGCAAACTCCACTAATGGCATATACCGATTCCAACTCGCCGGTTGGTCCAAAACACAAGCTCTCAACATATCCTCTAGTGTTTCAATCGTCCTCTCGGATTGACCATCTGTTTGAGGATGGTAAGCCGTGCTCAAGCTTAATTGGGTTCCAAAAGCTTTATGAAATGCACCCCAAAACCTTGAAGTGAAATGAGGATCTCTATCAAAGATTATAGTAGCAGGTACACCATGAAGTCTCACAATCTCCTTTATGTATAACCGTGCTAGCTCCTCAAGGGTGTAAGTCATACAAATGGGTAAAAAGTGAGCTGACTTCGTCAGTCGGTCCACAATCACCCAAATGGCATCAAAACCATCCCTAGTCCTTGGCAATCCTAACACAAAGTCCATTGCAATACTTTCCCACTTCCATTGTGGAATCTCTAAAGGTTGCAACATCTCGGAAGGTCTTTGATGTTTAATCTTTACCTTTTGACAAGTTAAGCACTTTGAAACATATTCTGCCACATCATTCTTCATACCCGGCCACCAAAATATTGCCTTTAAATCATGGTACATCTTAGTACTTCCCAGGTGAATGGAGAATCCGCTTTTGTGTGCCTCCTTTAAAATATCTTGCCTCAAAGTGCCAACATCCGGCACAATGATCCTACCCTTGAATCTCCATAACTCATCTTTCTCTTCTAACACTCTCCACTATTTTCCTTGCTCAATGGCCGGTAACACCTTCCATAATGCTTCATCATTTTGATGAGCCTTTAGGAGTTCGAAATTAAAGTCACTTGAGATTTCTAATCGGCTCAAACACAAGGTTCCGGATACTTCTCGAGTACCAATTTTTAGACTCTCGAATCCCTTGAGCAACTTCTCTTCTTAAAGCATCATCCAAGCTGCATATAGCGACTTCCGACTTAACACATCCGCCACTACATTCGCCTTTCCCGGATGGTAATTAAACTCAAAGTCATAGTCCTTCAATAATTCCATCCACCTCCTCTGCCTCATATCAAGCTTTTTCTGATCAAAGAGGTACTTCAAGCTCTTATGATCAGAGAAAACTTGGAACTTAACCCCATAGAGGTAATGCCTCCACACCTTTAGCGCAAACACGACCGCATCAAGCTCTAAATCATGCGTAGGATAGTTAACTTCATGCGGTCTCAACTGCCGTGAGGCATACGCCACCACATTATGATGCTGCATCAGCACGCACCCTAGACCCTTCAATGAGGCATCACAGTACACCTCAAATGGCTCGTTTGGCTCAGGTAACACTAACACAGGTGCAGTGGTCAACTTTTTCTTCAATGTATGAAAGCTCTCCTCGCACTTAGGAGTCCAAACAAACGGAGTGTCTTTGCGGGTTAACTTTGTCATTGGCAAAGCTATCTGTGAAAAGCCCTTGATAAACCTTCGGTAATAGCCAGCTAAGCCCAGAAAACTCCTTATCTGCGTTACGGTGGTTGGTTGCTTCCAATCCATTACAACCTCCACCTTAGTTGGATCTACATCTATTCCCTTCTTACTTACCACGTGACCCAAAAACTTCACCTCACTCTTCCAAAACTCACATTTAGACAGTTTTGCATAGAGTTTCTTCTCCTTTAGAATCTGTAACACGGTCCTCAAGTGTTCCGCATGCTCTTCTTCAGTTTTGGAATAAATTAGTATGTCGTCAATGAAGACAACAACAAATTTATCCAGAAACGGATGGAAAACTCTATTCATGTAATCCATAAACACTGCAGGAGCGTTTGTCAACCCAAAAGACATCACAGTGTACTCGTAATGACCATAACGAGTCCTGAAAGCGGTCTTAGGGATATATTCACCCCTCACTCTTATCTGGTGATAACCGGATCGCAAATCGATCTTGGAGAAAATCCCAGCTCCTTGTAACTGATCCATGAGATCATCAATTCTCGGCAATGGGTACTTATTCTTTATTGTAACCTTGTTCAGCTGCCTGTAATCCACACAGAGCCGCATACTCCCATCTTTCTTCTTTACCAGTAACACTGGAGCACCCCATGAAGAGACACTCGGTCGGATAAAATTCTTACCCAACAAATCTTCTAACTGAGACTTTAGCTCGTTCATCTCTAACGGTGACATCCTATAAGGAGCACTTGAGATTGGTCCCGCCCCGGGCACCAACTCAATAGAAAACTCTACCTCTCGGTTAGGTGGAAATTCATCAATATCATCGGGAAACACTTCCGGAAACTCACACACAACCGGAATCTGTTCCAACTTTTGATCATCACCCGAAACGCCTGCGGTTAACAACAGGATACCCTGACATTCGATTCCAGAACATTTCACCATCATCGAATTCAAGTAATAATTATTCACCACGACCGGCCCTTCTGTATCTTCCGGCATAAAGTACACCGACTTTGTAGAACAATCAAGCAGGACACGGTTCTTAGATAACCAGTCCAATCCCAAGATAAGATCAAGACCGATCATCCGTAAGCAGATTAAATTATGAATAAAATCACGCTGCTTGAATCTAAAAGAAACTTTCGGGCATCCTAGCCTAGTTACCATGGCTTCATGGGTAGCATTATACACTTTTAGGTCATAATCTAAAGTTACAATCTTCAATCTTAACTCATGGGCTTTCTCAAATGCAATGAATGAATGCAATGCTCCCGAATCAAATAAAACATTTAAAGTTTGACCAGCCATTTCACAGTTACCTCGAATGAGTGTCTCAGATCCCTCAGCACCTATAGCTGAAGTGGTGAACACCCGACCAGTCTGTTGTGCCTTCCCAGCACCTTGTTTCTGCTTCTCCGGACAACTTGCGGCTTTATGCCCCGCCTTTCCACAATTGTAGCACAAACCCCATCCGGCCTTGCATGATGCTCCCGGATGGTGACTCCCACATCTAGTACAAGCTTGATCATTCTGAGGCTGCTTCCCAAACTTCTTTCCTTGGGAGTTGTTGTTGTTGGGCCTCCTGAAAGAGCTTCCCCTCTTGAAAGGCGGACCTCTAGGTGCAAAGCTCTTCCCTCGGTTCTGTGGGAATGATCCTTTGTGACTCCCTTTCTCAGCGGTTGTCTTTTTTACACACTCTTCAGCAACCCTACACTTGTTTACCAATTCGGAGAAAGTTCTGATCTCCATTGGTCCCACTGAGCTGAAAATATCGCTCCGAAGTCCTCCTTCATACTTAACACACTTCCATTCCTCATATTCCACCGGAGTCCCTTAACACATACGAGAGAATCGGAATAGCTCCTCAAACTTTTCAGTATACTCTGATACGGACATAGTACCCTGCTTCAGCTGTAACAATTCAAGCTCCTTGGCCGTCCTAGCAGAAGTCGGAAAGTACTTCTTATAGAACTCCTCTTGGAAGACATTCCAGGTGATATAGTCATCACCCTGCTGCAGAAGACGTCGGATACCTTGCCACCAATGCGACGCTTCACCGGTGAGCATATAGGTAGCAAACTCGACACGCTGTCCTTCAGGCACCACTTGTGCTTGCAGTGCTCGTTCTATGGCCTGAAACCATGTATCAGCCTCAGTCGGGCTAGTAGTTCCCCTGAACTTAGGCGGATTAACCTTCAAAAAGTTTTCCAGTGTCATCGGGCCCTGAACTCCACCTCCATCATTACCATGGTTGTTCATCTGTTGACCAAGAGCCTCAGCAGTGGCTTGCATAACAGCAGCCATGTTCTCCAACGCAGTCATAAAGTTCACCGGGTCATTAGGGTTATTCTCTGGTGCACGAGCATTAGTACGACCTCTACCACGGTCTCTACCGCGTCCACGAGGTGCCATCTGGTCCCTATACACACCCAACAATCGATATTAAGTTGATCAGTCTCAATATCGGAAGTCTAGTGCTTCAAAGTCCCAAATGCATGCTCATGAACGTTTCTGCCAATTATATCAAGCAGATATACTAATAGTACATAACACACATACAGAGAATGCAGAGAAGCATAGTCAGTCCGTCCCTCAGGCTCTATGGTGCACGAATTTGTGATTCGCACAACTAACCAGCAAGTGCACTGGGTCGTCCAAGTAATACCTTACGTGAGTAAGGGTCGATCCCACGGAGATTATTGGCTTGAAGCAATCAATGTTTATTTTATTAATCTTAGTCAGGAGGCCAATAGGATTTAAAAAGTGAAATTACCAGATTTGATTATAAAAATAAAAGAGAATAACAGTGTTACTTGTTATGCAGTAATGAGAAACATGTTGGAGTTTTGGAGATGCTTTGTCCTTTGAATTTCTACTTTTCCTTGAAATCCTCTTCCCACACGCAAGATTCCTTCCATGGCAAGCTCTATGTAGGGTGTCACCGTTGTCAGTGGCTACTTCCCATCCTCTCAGTGAAAACGTTCCTATGCTCTGTCACAGCACGGCTAATCATCTGTCGGTTCTCAATCAGGTTGGAATAGAATCCATTGATTCTTTTGCGTCTGTCACTAACGCCCAGCCCTCAGGAGTTTGAAGCACGTCACAGTCATTCAATCCCGGAATCCTACTCGGAATACCACAGACAAGGTTTAGACTTTCCAGATTCTCATGAATGCCGCCATCAATCCGGCCTATACCACGAAGATTCTGATTAAGGAATCTAAGAGATATTCATTCAATCTGATGTAGAACGGAGGTGGTTGTCAGGCACACGTTCATGGGTTGAGGAAGGTGATGAGTGTCACGGATCATCACCCTCTTCACAATTAAGCGCGAATAAACATCTTAGATAAGAACAAGCGTGTTTGAATGGAAAACAAAGGAATTGTATTAAATCATCGAGACGCTGCAGAGCTCCTCACCCCCAACAATGGAGTTTAGAGACTCATGCCGTCACAAAGTATGTAGTTCAGATCTGAAAAATGTCATCAGGTACAAGATAAGTCTCTAAAAGTTGTTTAAATAGTAAACTAGTAGCCTAGGTTTAGAGAAAATGAATAAACTAAGATAATTGGTGCAGAAATCCACTTCTGGGGCCCACTTGGTGTGTGCTGGGGCTGAGACTAAAGCTATCCACGAGTAGAGGCCTTTCTTGGAGTTAAACTCCAAGTTATGACGTGTTTTGGGCGTTCAACTCCGGATCATGACGTTTTTCTGGCGTTTAACTCTAGACAGCAGCATGTACTTGGCGTTCAACGCCAAGTTACGTCGTCTATTCTCGCGCAAAGTATGGACTATTATATATTGCTGGAAAGCCCTGGATGTCTACTTTCCAACGCCGTTGAGAGCGCGCCAATTGGACTCCTGTAGCTCCAGAAAATCCATTTCGAGTGCAGGGAGGTCAGGATCCAACAGCATCAGCAGTCCTTTTTCAGCCTAAGTCAGATTTCTGCTCAGCTTCCTCAATTTCAGCCAGAAAATACCTGAAATCACAGAAAAATACACACACTCATAGTAAAGTCCAGAAATATGATTTTTGCTTAAAAACTAATAAAATTCTATTAAAAACTAATTAAAACATGCTAAAATCTACATGAAATTACCCCCAAAAAGCGTATAAAATATCCGCTCATCACAACACCAAACTTAAACTGTTGCTTGTCCCCAAGCAACTAGATAAATAAAATAGGATGAAAGAATTTAAGAAGTAATAATATCTAAGAGTTTTAAATGGAGCTCAGATTCTTATTCAGATGAGCGGGGCTTGTAGCTTTTTGTTTCTGAACAGTTTTGGCATCTCCCTTTATCCTTTGAAATTCAGAATGATTGGCATCCATAGGAACTCAGAATTCAGATAGTATTATTGATTCTCCTAGTTTAGTATGTTGATTTTTGAACACAGCTACTTTATGAGTCTTGGCCGTGGCCCTAAGCATTTTGTTTTCCAGTATTACCACCGGATACATAAATGCCACAGACACATAACTGGGTGAACCTTTTCAGATTGTGACTCAGCTTTGCTAGAGTCCCCAATTAGAGGTGTCCAGAGTTCTTAAGCACACTCTTTTGCTTTGGATCACGACTTTAACCACTCAGTCTCAAGCTTTTCACTTGGACCTGCATGCCACAAGCACATGGTTAGGGACAGCTTGATTTAGCCGCTTAGGCCTGGATTTATTTCCTTGGGCCCTCCTATCCATTAATGCTCAAAGCCTTGGATCCTTTTTACCCTTGCCTTTTGGTTTTAAGGGCTATTGGCTTTTTCTACTGCTTCTTCTTTTTTTTTTCCTTTTTTTTTGGAAGCTTTCTTTTTCACTGCTTTTTCTTGCTTCAAGAATCAATTTCATGATTTTTCAGATCATCAATAATATTTTTCGTGTTCCTCATTCTTTCAGGAGCCAATATTCATAAAATTCAAGATAAAATTTATGCACTGTTCAAGCATTCATTCAGAAAACAAAAAGTATTGCCACCACATGTAATTAATTATAATTTTTATTATTAAGAACTCGAAAAATATAGATTACTTCTTCATTCTAAAAAAATCTACTACTTTATTCATGCCTGATGATGATGAGAAAAATAAATTATAGCTTAATTGGAAATAAAATCAAAATAGATATACTAATTACTACTACTATATAACTTCTAAGGTAAAATCCTATAATAATACTATCACAGAGTTAAAGCTAGAATTAGAACTTAACAACCTGTATTTTGGGAAGTGGATGTTCCTCTAGTCTGTGGGGTGCCTTCAAGAATTAATTTCTGACGCTTTAGCTCCCTTAAGTTCACATCCTTGCTCTTCCTGTTCCCTTAGGTGCCATGATCTTGATGAGTTTTAGCTCAGTGATCATGGCAAATCACACCAAACTTAGAGGTTTGCTTGTCCTCAAGCAAAAATAAAGGATAGAAGAGGAATAGAGGGAGAGGCAATTTCGAAATCCAAAAGATGTGATGAGTTGAAAAAGATTTGAAAAAGATTTGGATTGGAAAAAGATTTGTGTTTATAAATTAAGATACATTTGATATTTTTGAAAAAGGGATTTTAGAAATTAGGGTTTTTAGAAATTAGGATTAAAATTTTTGGAATTGAAGGATGATATTTTGAAACATGTTTATGCAAGAAATCATGAATTGAAACATAAAAAATTAGAAAAATTGTGAAGAAAAACGAATTTTACCTCCTCCCCACCATCCTGGCGTTAAACGCCCAACTGCTGCATGGTTTGGGCGTTTAACGCCCAAATGTTGCTTCTCCTGGGCGTTCAACGCCCAGCTGATGCATCTTTCTGGCGTTGAACGCCAGGAAGTTCTTTGTTACTGGGCGTTTTTCTAAACGCCCAGGATGCTGTCAATCTGGCGTTAAACGCCCAGAAGGTGCTTCTTTCTGGCGTTTAACGCCCAGAAGATGCTCCTTTCTGACGTTTAACGCCCAGAAGGCTACCCTTACTGGCGTTGAACGCCCAGTGGGTGCTTCTTTTGGGCGTTCAACGCCCAAAATGTTTCTTACTGGCTTTTTCACGCCAGTGAGCTTCCAATTTCCCTTATAACTCTGTGAATCCAACCAATTGCTATTTTACCTTGAAGATACCTTGACATATACCTGTAAAAATCAATTAAATACGAATAAAATTAAATTTTGTGATTGGCTGGGTTGCCTCCCAGCAAGCGCTTCTTTAATGTCATTAGCTGGACTATTACTGAGTTTTAATCAAGTCTCAGTTTTGAGCATTCTTGCTCAAAATTGCCTTCAAGATAATGTTTGACTCTTTGTCCATTAACAATGAACTTTTTGTTAGAGTCATTATCCTGAAGCTCTATGTATCCATATGGTGATACGTTTGTAATGACATATGGACCTCTCCACCTGGATTTTAATTTCCCGGGGAATAATTTGAGCCTAGAATTAAATAGCAGAACTTTCTGCCCTGGCTCAAAGACTCTGGATGACAATTTCTTATCATGCCATCTTTTTGCTTTCTCCTTGTAAATTTTTGCATTCTCGAAAGCATTGAGTCTAAATTCCTCTAGCTCATTTAACTGGAGCAATCGTCTTTCTCCAGCTAACTTGGCATCAAGGTTCAGGAATCTGGTTGCCCAATTGGCCTTGTGTTCCAGTTCCACTGGCAAGTGACATGCCTTTCCATACACAAGCTGGTATGGAGAGGTCCCTATAGGGGTCTTGAATGCTGTTCTGTATGCCCACAGAGCATCATCCAAGCTTCTTGCCCAATCCCTTCTACGGTTAATTACAGTCCGTTCCAGGATTCTTTTGAGTTCTCTATTTGAGACTTCAGCTTGCCCATTAGTTTGTGGATGATATGGAGTAGCTACCCTGTGGTTGACTCCATAACGAACCAGAGCAGCATAAAGCTGTTTATTGCAGAAATGAGTGCCCCCATCACTAATTAACACTCTAGGGATACCAAATCTGCTGAAGATGTGTTTCTGGAGGAATTTTAACACTGTTTTAGTGTCATTGGTGGGTGTTGCAATAGCCTCCACCCATTTGGATACATAATCCACTGCCACCAGAATATAAGTGTTTGAGTATGATGGTGGGAAGGGTCCCATGAAGTCAATGCCCCATACATCAAACAACTCAATCTCCAAGATTCCTTGTTGAGGCATGGCATAACTGTGAGGTAGGTTGCCTGATCTTTGGCAACTGTCACAATTAAGCACAAACGCTCGGGAATCTTTATAGAGAGTAGGCCAGTAGAAGCCATTTTGGAGGACTCTTGTGGCTGTTCGTTCACTTCCAAAATGTCCTCCATACTGTGATCCATGGCAATGCCAAAGGATCTTCTGTGCTTCTTCTTTAGGCACACATCTACGGATTACTCCGTCTGCACATCTCTTGAAGAGATATAGTTCATCCCAAAGATAGTACTTTGCATCTGTGATTAATTTTTTTGATTGCATCCTGCTGTACTCTTTGGGTATGAATCTCACTGCCTTGTAGTTTGCAATGTCTGCAAACCATGGCACTTCCTGGATGGCGAAGAGTTGCTCATCCAGAAAGGTTTCAGAGATCTCAGTGAGAGGGAGGGACGCCCCTTCCACTGGTTCTAGTCGGGATAGGTGATCTGCTACTTGATTCTCTGTTCCTTTTCTGTCTCTTATTTCTATATCAAACTCCTGCAGAAGCAGCACCCATCTTATAAGTCTGGGTTTTGAATCCTACTTTGTGAGTAGATATTTAAGAGCAGCATGATCAGTGTACACAATCACTTTTGATCCTACTAAATAGGATCTGAATTTGTCAATGGCGTAAACCACTGCAAGTAGCTCTTTTTCTGTGGTTGTGTAGTTCTTTTGTGCGTCATTTAGAACACGGCTAGCATAATAAATGACGTGCAGAAGCTTGTCATGCCTTTGTCCTAATACTGCACCAATGGCATGGTCACTGGCATCACACATTAATTCAAATGGCAATGCCCAGTTTGGTGCAGAGATGATTGGTGCTGAGACCAATTTAGCTTTCAGGGTCTCAAATGCCTGCAGACACTCTTTATCAAAGATAAATGGCGTGTCGGCAGCTAGCAGGTTGCTTAGAGGTTTGGCGATTTTTGAAAAATCCCTTATGAACCTCCTATAGAATCCTGCATGCCCTAGAAAGCTTCGGATTGCCTTAACATTGGTGGGTGGTGGTAATTTTTCAATTACTTCAACTTTAGCTTGATCCACCTCTATTCCCTTGTTCAAGATTTTGTGCCCAAGGACAATTCCTTCAGTCACCATAAAGTGACACTTTTCCCAGTTTAAAACCAGGTTAGTCTCTTGGCATCTTTTTAGAACAAGTGCTAAATGGTTAAGGCAGGAGCTGAATGAGTCTCCAAATACTGAAAAGTCATCCATGAAGACTTCCAGAAATTTTTCCACCATATCAGAGAAAATGGAGAGCATGCACCTCTGAAAGGTTGCAGGTGCATTGCACAGGCCAAATGGCATCCTTCTGTATGCAAATACTCCAGATGGGCATGTGAACGCCGTTTTCTCCTGATCCTGGGGATCTACTGCAATTTGATTATAACCTGAATATCCATCCAGGAAGCAGTAGTATTCATGACCTGCTAGTCTTTCTAGCATCTGGTCTATGAATGGTAAAGGAAAATGATCCTTTCTGGTGGCTGTATTGAGCCTTCTGTAATCAATACACATACGCCACCCAGTAACTGTTCTTGTAGGAACCAGTTCATTTTTTTCATTATGAACCACTGTCATGCCACCTTTCTTAGGGACGACTTGGACAGGGCTCACCCAGGGGCTGTCAGAAATAGGATAAATAATCCCAGCCTCTAGTAATTTAGTGACCTCTTTCTGCACCACTTCCTTCATGGCTGGGTTCAGCCGCCTTTGTGGTTGAACCACTGGCTTGGCGTCACCCTCCAGTAAGATCTTGTGCATGCATCTAGCTGGGCTAATACCCTTAAGATCACTGATGGACCACCCAAGAGCTGTCTTGTGTGTCCTTAGCACTTGAATTAGTGCTTCCTCTTCCTGTGGCTCTAAGGTAGAGCTTATAATTACAGGAAAGGTATCACCTTCTCCCAAGAATGCATATTTTAGGGAAGGTGGTAATGGTTTGAGCTCGGGTTTAGGAGGTTTCTCCTCTTCCTGAGGGATTTTCAGAGGTTCTACTATTTTCTCTGACTCCTCCAGATCAGGCTGGACGTCTTTAAAGATGTCCTCTAGCTCTGATTCGAGACTCTCAGCCATATTGACCTCTCTTACCAGAGAGTCAATAATATCAACACTCATGCAGTCATTTGGGGTGTCTGGATGTTGCATTGCTTTGACAACATTCAACTTGAACTCCTCCTCATTGACTCTCAAGGTTACTTCCCCTTTTTGGACATCAATGAGGGTTCGGCCAGTTGCTAGGAAAGGTCTTCCTAGAATGAGAGTTGCAATCTTGTGCTCCTCCATTTCCAACACCACAAAGTCAGTAGGAAAGGCAAATGGCCCAACCTTGACAATCATGTCCTCAATCACGCCTGATGGGTATTTAATGGAGCCATCAGCAAGTTGAAGACATATCCTGGTTGGTTTGATTTCTTCAGTTAAACCAAGCTTTCTGATAGTAGATGCAGGTATTAGGTTGATACTTGCTCCAAGATCACATAAAGCTTGCTTGGTGCAAGTGCCCTCTAATGTGCATGGTATCATAAAGCTCCCATGATCTTTAAGCTTCTCAGGTAAGCTTCTCAGAATGACTGCACTACATTCTTCAGTGAGGTAGACTTTTTCAGTTTCCCTCCAATCCTTCTTATGACTTAAGATTTCTTTCATAAACTTAGCATAAGAAGGTATTTGCTCAAGTGCTTCTGCAAACGGGATCTTTATTTCAAGAGTCCTGAGATAGTCTGCAAAGCGAGCAAATTGCTTATCCTGTTCCGCTTGGCGGAGTTTTTGAGGATAAGGCATTTTGGCTTTGTATTCCTCAACCTTGGTTGCTGCAGGTTTATTACCTACAGAAGTGGGTTGGGAAGCCTTTTTAGAAGGGTTGTTATCAGCACTTGTATGTGACTGATCACCCACTGGCATTTGAATGCTAGGAGTGGAAGCTGGAGTGGCGTTAGACGCCATCTCCTTGTTTGTTACTGGCGTTTGAACGCCAGAACCATGTTCCTTTTGGGCGTTCAACGCCAGATCCATGCTTGTTTCTGGCGTTGAACGCCAGGAATGAGCATGGGCTGGGCGTTCAGCGCCAGCATCATTCCTCTCTGGGCTCTGATTGTCCTCAGAGGGATTTTGATTGGCCATCTGTTCATTTCTTAGCTTCCTGCTTCTTTGAAGTGAGGTATTTAATGTTTTCCCACTTCTTAATTGAACTGCTTGACATTCTTCTGCTATTTGTTTTGACAGTTGCTTTTCCGTCTGCTTTAATTGCACTTCCATATTCCTGTTAGCCATTCTTGTTTCCTGTAATATTTCCTTGAATTCGGCTAGCTGCTGAGTTAGAAAGTCTAATTGCTGATTGAATTCATTAGCCTGATCCACCGGACTGAGTTCTGCAGTTACTGTTTTAGCTTCTTCTTTCATGGAAGATTCACTGCTTAGGTACAGATGTTGATTTTTGGCAACTGTATCAATAAGCTCTTGAGCTTCTTCAATTGTTTTTCTCATATGTATAGATCCACCAGCTGAGTGGTCTAGAGAAATTTGAGCTTTTTCTGTAAGCCCATAGTAGAAGATGTCTAATTGCACCCATTCTGAAAACATTTCAGAGGGGCATTTTCTTAGCATCTCTCTGTATCTCTCCCAGGCATCATAAAGGGATTCATTATCTCCTTGTTTGAAGCCTTGGATGTTTAGCCTTAGCTGTGTCATCCGTTTGGGAGGGAAATAGTGATTCAGGAATTTTTCTGACAACTGTTTCCATGTTTTTATGCTGTTCTTAGGCTGGTTATTTAACCACCTCTTAGCTTGATCTTTTACAGCAAATGAAAACAGTAATAATCTGTAGATATCCTGATCTACTTCCTTATCATGCACTGTATCAGCAATTTGCAGAAATTATGCCAGAAACTCTGTAGGTTCTTCATGTGGAAGACCAGAATACTGGCAGTTTTGCTGCACCATGATAATGAGCTGAGGATTCAGCTCAAAGCTACTAACTCCAATGGATGGTATATGTAATACCCGGTCTAACCGAAATTAATTAAATAATGAGTTAAGTAGGAGCGAATATGGTTGGAAGATTTGGCCATTGGAATTTGATGATTTAAATATGATATTTGGATTCAGTGAGTTTTTCTGAGTCGGAAGACATAGTTTCCTGTGTAAAAGCGCGCAGTGGAATTTTGACCGGCAGTACCGGCTGAGACCTGTCTGGTACTGCAGTTGAGAAAATTAATTATGAGTAAATAAGATTAAGAAATGAGGAATTATAATTAGGGGAGGTAGAAATATTTGAAGTGCGATTTAGAGCGCTAATCTTAAAGGTTTTGGTCCAAAATTGGGCCAACGGATAAAAATAAGTGAACTGGGCCTAAGTGGGCCCAAGACCCAACATATATAAACATTAGTTATGAGCATTTCAGCTCATTTTACCCTAAAAAGAAGGGTTGGGGCGCTGAATTAAGAAGAGAGAAGAGAAGAGAGAAAACCTAACTCTCTTTGATCTTCAAACCACCATAACTTGAGCTACGGAGCTCCGATTGACGAGCCGTTTGCGGCCACGCGTCGCTCTTCTCATCCTCTACATTTCTATCTAAGTTTTGTGGTGAGTATTCCATTCATCTCTGCCCAGTTTTCGAATTTCCCCACTGTTACACGTTTTTGGGAAGTTAGTGTTGAAATCTTGTGATTTTGGGTGTTTAGGGATACTCCAACATGGATTCTAAGTGAGTTCTATCCCTACTTCATATGGGTTGAGGTAAGAAGTGCTCAAACCCTTGTGATTTGTCATTTTTATGAGCCCTAGGTTGATGTATGTATGTCATATTGGTTATGTTAGTGTATTTGATGGTTTTGGTGCACAATTGGGAGGTTAGTATTGCTTGTGGAGCTTTGGTGAGGCTTGGAGCTAAGGGTTGGTGGAGACTTCCATAGAAGAGGCTCAATTGATTTGGCTACAAGAGGTACGGTTTAAGTTTCATTTAAGTACCGTGTGGTGTGATGAAAATTCCTAGGCTAGATGCCCCTAGGATTAAGTTTGGATTGTGTAAATGGTTGATGCTAATATGCATAGTTGGTATGTAATGTGAATTGATGATTGGGTTGATAATTGTGTGGCCTTGTATGCTTGGTGTATTGAAAATTTGATGTATTGGGTAATGAGTATTAATTTGTGGTTTATGCATCTAAATTGTGAAATTGGGCCGGAGGCCGTAAATTTTGGGCCGGAGGCCGGAAAGAGGTAAGGGAGGTAAGTTGATGTGTGCATTGTATGATGACACAAGTGATTGGATGAATTTCATATAATGAATATGCGAATGATTGGGTTGATTGTTGAATAATAAGGTTTGAGGAGTGAAGGGTGAAATTATGTAGATGAAGTATGTTTGGTTTTGGGTTGAGAAATATTATGTGGTCATATATGTGATTATGATTATTGATGTCTTGATGGTATGACGATGCATGAGAGGTATATATATTGTGATATATGCTTGAGGAATGATTAAGGTTGATTTGTGGGTGATACCACGTGATAGTGATTATGATATTGATTATGTATAATGATGGTTGATTGGAAATAGTATTGTTGGAAATTGAGATGAGGAAGGATGTATGACATGTTGATATGTTTGTAATTTAGCCATTTGCTTGAAATAGGTAAAGATGGTTATATGATGGTCTTGTGATTCGTGGTAAAGTGTTAATGTATGAGTTGAGAAGGCTTGATGTTGATTTTGGTATATTTTGATTGGTTTCAAAAAGGGTTGAAATTGGCATGTTTGGTTGATTTGAAAAGAGTTGAAAATGGCTTGTTTTGAAAATGGCACTTTGTGGTTTTATATGAAAACATGGTTTTTGGGCATACTTTGACGGGACATAACTTGGACTACGGATCTTTGTTTTGTGCCAAATCTGTTTAGAAATGAAATTGGATCCGGGATGTCCATGCCGTTCGAAGAACGGGTGAAAAACGATTTAAAATGAGGAAGTTATGTCCGTCGGAAGATTGGGGGTTGAATTTGTGAATTCTGCAGCTTTTAACTTAGAAAATTTTTAGCAGAATGACCCTCCACGCGTAGGCGCACTTGGCGCGTACGCGTCGTTCTTCAAGAAGGCACCATCCACGCGTGCGCGTGGTGTGCGCGTGCGCGTCGATGCGCTGCACCCATTGCCCAGCCATTTTCCCGAGAGTTGTGCCAGAGTTGTGCCAGTCTTGTGCTTGGGGCGCAAGTGTACCCACGTGTACGCGTGGCTGACGCGTACGCGTCGTTGTCTATTTTTCAATCCGCGCGTCCGCGTGAATGGCGCGTATGCGCCGATGAATTTTGTGGCCATCCACGCGTGCGCGTGAAGTACGCGTACGCGTGGCCCTGCTTTCATGCCAAAGTTGATTTTTGAGTTCTGAAAGCCAAATCTCATACTTTTAAGCCTCCGATCTCACCCCTTATGTATTAAATCATTATGATATGCTTAGTAATGAGAAAGGAACTAGGGGATGTGGTAACTTGCGAGTGAAGCAAGGGGAAAAAGTTATGATCAATGGTGATCAACGATGATTATATGAGATATGGAGGATGACGGTAGGAGTACCGTGTATGCCATGAGTCGAAGGGCTATATCTATTGATAAATGGCTGGTTCTTGATTGAACCATGAGCCGGATGGCTGAGTTATTGCCGGGTCACGGCAAAGCCATTATTGATTATGGCTGAGTATAAATGCATATATGATTAATGAATGAATGTGTTAAATGGATAATAATGGAAAATGTTGAAATGTGATGTGTAACCCCGGGTAGTAGGCAGTGGCATTGCCCACTTGCTCCGGGTATGAGACGGAAAAGGATGTTTATGATAAATGAGTTAATTATGGAGTTTTGAATGAATGTAACTCTGATACCTGGGTAGTAGTAAGGGTTGGGGTTCGTCCCACTTGCTCCAGGTTAATGTTTGAGATTTGATAACAATGAGGATTGATAATTTGAATTGAGATTGAATGAATATATGCTTAAGATACCTGGGCAGTAGCAAGGGTTGTGGTTCGTCCCGCTTGCTCCGGGTCAATGATTAAGATACCTGGGCAGTAGCAAGGGTTGTGGTTCGTCCCGCTTGCTCCGGGTCAATGATTAAGATACCTGGGCAGTAGCAAGGGTTGTGGTTCGTCCCACTTGCTCCAGGTCAGAGATTGTGACGCCTGGGTAGTAGCGGTAGTAGTGGTGAATCCACTCGCTCCAGGTTGAGCTGTTAAACACCCGCCTGGGTAGTAGCCGCAGTAGTGGTTGTTCCACTGGCTCTGGGCTGAGCGGGTAGTAGCAAGGAGGTTGTAGCTCAAACCTACTTGCTCCGCAAGGGGTGTTTCTGTCCATGGTTAGCTACCAGGACGTGTCGGGTTGGCTATATAACCGACAGATGATATCATCAGCCATAGGGCAGGCATACATCATTTGCATATGTTTGAATTATTTGGGTTTGCCTATGTGTTCTGGATTTCTATATCATATATGCTATGTTACCTGATTACATGCTACTTGTTCTACTTGTACCTTATTTGTGTATTACTTGTCTGTATTGCTTGTGTTTGTACAACTGAGAGATCCCTCATGATGGTGTCGGTGGATGTTGGGGGCTGTTCTTGATGAGATGAGTTGATAATGCGATTGCATAATGATGATGATTTTTGAATGAGATCATTTGAGCCCCCTGGGTAGACGCAGTGATGTGATTTCACTAGCTCCAGGCAAGGGTATGATGTATTGATATAAAGTTGCTGAGGCAGAACAATTGGTAATGGTTTTGCTTATAATTCTGAGTCTGATTCGTGAAAGAATCAGCGAATTGGGAAACATGTGTAACATGAACTAGATTTAGTATCCCCTTAACAGATGCCTATTTATGGATTAGTGAGAATCTAGGCTGGATACTTGGTGAAAAGGAGTTTAGGATGCTTAGTGAGTTTTTATTGCAGTGCATTGTATTTATTTGGTACTTTTACCGTACTGGGAACCCATGGGCCCGGGGTTCTCATTCCGTACATATCTCTTATTTTTCAGATACAGGTTCAGGTGCTCAGAAGTGAGCTGCGGTTCGTTTGAGAGACGGCGAAGATATTTATTTTCTGTACTTTGGGTTTTCCTTAGAATCTCTCCACTTTTGTTTTGAAAAGATTATATTATGTGCTGAACTCTTTTGGAACTTGCCTATAGAGGCTCTTATGTTTCCTTTGGGAGAGATTAGGATGTACTGTTGTCAGTTACTTTCATACTGTACCCTAGCCAGCCTAAACTTCGCGGGTCGCGACTAGTGGCTATTACTTATGTTATATATATCTATCTGTTATCTATCTCTTAATCTCCTTTATGCCTTGTCCGCATATCGCATTCGGGCTAACAGTTTAACTTTTCGTTGTCGAAACGTGAGTGAAACGTCTTCGCGATTTTATTTCTACTCTTTTCAGGCTTCTCGATTAATATTCCTTTCGAATTTACCTATATTTATATAAAAAAAATCCACCTGAGAGTCGTACCACCGTAATATCATTGACTTATGACTCGAGCATAAGGATTTGAATATTAGGGTGTTACAGTATACAGATACTACTCCCATATGAAGCAGTAGTGGGGTTAGCATATGACCCCAGAGTCCTCTTGTCTTGTCCATTCATACTTACTTCCATAATGGAATACAAGAGTGATGATATGTATGTTGATATTATTTATTTTATAGTAGTGGAATAAATAAAAATGGAATATATAATAAAAAAATATTTTGAAAATACTTTGTGAAAATTTTTTTCGAAAAATTTGAAATTGAAATTTGGATTTTATATTAAAAATTTCGAAAAAGTAGTTTTAAAATTGGTTAGAAAATAAATTTTTTTGAATTTTGAATTTTGTGATGAAAGAGAAAAACACACAAAAGACACAAGACTTAAAATTTTTAAGATCCAATGTTCCTTATTTTCGAAAATTTTTGGAGGGAAAACACCAAGGAACACCAAACTTAAAAATTTTAAGATCAAGACGCAAGAAAAACTCAAGAACACTTTGAAGATTCACAAGAACACCAAGAACACAAGAAAGAACACCAAACTTAAAATTTTTAGAAAACCAAGACAAATTTTCGAAAATTGAAGAAAGATCAACAAGAAAACACCAAACTTAGAGTTTGGCACAAGATTAAATCAAGAAAAATTATTTTTGAAAAAGGATTTTTTTTTTAAAAAAGAAAGTGCCCAATTGTTAAGAATATAAATCCCCGCTATAATCAACTGAGCTAAAAATGTAATGTATTTTAAAGATGTGTTATTTTTATGGATAAAAGTTTAATTCTTGAAAGTTAATGTTTTGAAAAAGCACAAGAAAAACAAGAAAAGACACAAAACAAGAAAAACTTGAGATCAAACAAGAAAAATAAGCAAGAACAACTTGAAGATCAAGGAAGAGCCAAGAACACTAACACGAAAATTTTAAAGAAAATATAAAATATGCAATTTACACCAAACTTAGAATAAGACACTAAACTCACGAAAAATTAACAATTAATAAAGAAAAATAAAATTTTTGAAAAGAAATTTTTGAAAAGAAACTATCCTATCAGAATTTGATGACTCTATAGCAATAAAAATAATAAAAATAAATTATTCCTAATCTAAGAAATAAAATATGCCTTCAATTGTTCAAACTCAACAATCCCCGGCAACGGCGCCAAAAACTTGGTGCACGAATTTGTGATTCGCACAACTAACCAGCAAGTGCACTGGGTCGTCCAAGTAATACCTTACGTGAGTAAGGGTCGATCCCACGGAGATTATTGGCTTGAAGCAATCAATGTTTATTTTATTAATCTTAGTCAGGAGGCCAATAGGATTTAAAAAGTGAAATTACCAGATTTGATTATAAAAATAAAAGAGAATAACAGTGTTACTTGTTATGCAGTAATGAGAAACATGTTGGAGTTTTGGAGATGCTTTGTCCTTTGAATTTCTACTTTTCCTTGAAATCCTCTTCCCACACGCAAGATTCCTTTCATGGCAAGCTCTATGTAGGGTGTCACCGTTGTCAGTGGCTACTTCCCATCCTCTCAGTGAAAACGTTCCTATGCTCTGTCACAGCACGGCTAATCATCTGTCGGTTCTCAATCAGGTTGGAATAGAATCCATTGATTCTTTTGCGTCTGTCACTAACGCCCAGCCCTCAGGAGTTTGAAGCACATCACAGTCATTCAATCCCGGAATCCTACTCGGAATACCACAGACAAGGTTTAGACTTTCCGGATTCTCATGAATGCCGCCATCAATCCGGCCTATACCACGAAGATTCTGATTAAGGAATCTAAGAGATATTCATTCAATTTGATGTAGAATGGAGGTGGTTGTCAGGCACACGTTCATGGGTTGAGGAAGGTGATGAGTGTCACGGATCATCACCCTCTTCACAATTAAGCGCGAATAAACATCTTAGATAAGAACAAGCGTGTTTGAATGGAAAACAAAGGAATTGTATTAAATCATCGAGACGCTGCAGAGCTCCTCACCCCCAACAATGGAGTTTAGAGACTCATGCCGTCACAAAGTATATAGTTCAGATCTGAAAAATGTCATCAGGTACAAGATAAGTCTCTAAAAGTTGTTTAAATAGTAAACTAGTAGCCTAGGTTTACAGAAAATGAATAAACTAAGATAATTGGTGCAGAAATCCACTTTTGGGGCCCACTTGGTGTGTGCTGGGGCTGAGACTAAAGCTATCCACGAGTAGAGGCCTTTCTTGGAGTTAAACTCCAAGTTATGACGTGTTTTGGGCGTTCAACTCCGGATCATGACGTTTTTCTGGCGTTTAACTCCAGACAGCAGCATGTACTTGGCGTTCAACGCCAAGTTACGTCGTCTATTCTCGCGCAAAGTATGGACTATTATATATTGCTGGAAAGCCCTGGATGTCTACTTTCCAACGCCGTTGAGAGCGCGCCAATTGGACTCCTGTAGCTCCAGAAAATCCATTTCGAGTGCAGGAAGGTCAGGATCCAACAACATCAGCAGTCCTTTTTCAGCCTAAGTCAGATTTCTGCTCAGCTTCCTCAATTTCAGCCAGAAAATACCTGAAATCACAGAAAAATACACACACTCATAGTAAAGTCCAGAAATATGATTTTTGCTTAAAAACTAATAAAATTCTATTAAAAACTAATTAAAACATGCTAAAATCTACATGAAATTACCCCCAAAAAGCGTATAAAATATCCGCTCATCACTCTACAAGAACGAACTGCTCTGATACCATAATGTAACACCCTACCATACAGAGTCTTATGCTTAAGTCATAATTCAGAGATGGCAAGGTATTACGACCTCTAAAATAAAAATTTAGTACGTATAGTAGTATGAATGATTGATTGTAACTAGGAGCCTTTGTAGAAAAAGGGGTAAACAAAAATCACAACTCGAAAGCGCAACACTCCGATCGATAACGTAACGAACAAGGATAAACCAACGCGAGATTATATATATACAAAGGAGTGTCAAAAACAGGAATATCAAGACTCAAAATCCGGCTGCAAAGATAACCGGTCCGAGCATAGCAACATATATACATATGATAAAAATAAGGAAAACCCCAAAGAAAACCCAAAGGGACACAAATACAGAAACCTATTCTCCAAAATCTCCCATAAGAGGAGTCATCACAGTTTGTATTATTTAATGGAGATAAAAGTATCTAAGCAAAACATATAAATTAAAACAGAGTCCCCAAGAACAGAGGATCTTCGCTAATCCAGAAGTCTCCAGCAGGCCTTAGTGAGAAACCTCACGTCCTGCATCTGAAAACCACAAAATCTGCATGGGTGAGAACCAGAGGTCCCCAGCATGGTAACAGCTTCCACATATATAATACATAATAATAGAGGAAAGCCGAAGGCAATCCTAGAACTTCCTCCAGATAATTCAAAGCTTATAAACAAGCTAAACCATAAAAGTGCATCTGACTAAAGATTCTTCAGTCTAAATAATACTTCCCTTTCCAATTCTTTCAGACCTCCCAACCACCAGCAGGAGTATAATGTAGCAAACACAGATATATCAGACAAGAAATATACAAATAGGAACAAATAAGGCATTTAGACAATTAGCAAGTAATATGCAGTCAAATAGGCAATCTCAAACAATTCATATAGTATGCATATGATGAATGCCTGTCCCTAGTGGCTGATGATATCATCTGTCGGTTATAAAGCCAACCCGACAAGTCCTGGTAGCTAACAATTGGACTATCCCTTTGTCGCGCATCCCCAACTCGAGTTATACTCATCATAAACTTGATCATAATCATGATCTATATCCATCACCTTCACTGGTGAATATTTACGGGGGCGAGCTCATCTGGGGCTTTCACAGTGCCCGACCACCCTTACGACATAGGGTCAAAAGAGCTTCGAGTCTCAACCTGGAGCACGTGGTGGCTAGCCACTGCTTCCTTCCAGGGAAACTCTCATCTCCAACAGTGGAAGTGCAACATTCACAATTCATTCAACAGCATATATGCATTTATACATAGCCATAATCATGGCTCCGCCGTAACACGGCAATAATCTAGCCATCCGGCTCACAGTTAAATCCATAACCAGCCAATTCATTAACAATTACGACATTTCGGCCCATGGCATAACAAGCACTTCCACCACTATCCTCCGCATCTCACATAATCATGTTTGATCCTCATTGATCATTCATTTTTCCCTTGCTTCACTCGCAAGTTACCACATTCCCTAGCTCCTTTTTCCCATTGCTAGGCATATCATAATGATTTAAGACATAAGTGGTGAGATCGGAGGCTTAGAAGTACGAGATTTGGCTTTTAAAACTCAAAAATCAACTTTGGGATGAAAACAGGGCCACGCGTACGCGACTCCACGCGCACGCGTGGATGGCCACAAAACTCATCGATGCGTATGCGTCATGCACGCTAACGCGTGGATTGAAAAATACCCAAGCGACGCGCACGCGTACGCGTGGGTGCTCTCGTGCCCCAGGCACAAAACTGGCACAGTTCAGGCACAACTCTCTGAAAAATGGCTGGGCATTGGGTGCAGCACATTCGGCGGGCCTGCGCACATCACGCGCAAGCGTGGATGATGCTTTCGAGAAGAACGGCGCGTACGCGCCAAGTGCACCTACGCGCGGGGGGTCGTTCTGCTAAAAATTTTCTAAGTTAAAAACTGCAGAATTCACAGATTCAACCCCTAATCTTCCGACGGAAACAACTTTCTCGTTTTAAATCGTTTTTCACCCGTTCTTCGAACGGCATGGACATCCCGGATCCAATTTCATTTCTAAATATATTTGGCACAAAATAGAGATCCGTAGTCCGAGTTATGTCCCGTCCAAGTTATGTGTCTGTGGCATGTATGTATCCGGTGGTAATACTGGAAGACAGAGTGCTTTGGGCCATGGCCAAGACTCATAAAGTAGCTGTGTTCAAGAATCATCATACTTAACTAGGAGAATCAATAACACTATCTGGATTCTGAGTTCCTATAGAAGCTAATCATTCTGAATTTCAAAGGATAGAGTGAGATGCCAATACTATTCAGAGGCAAAAAGCTAAAAGCCCCGCTCATCTAATTAATACTGATCTTCATAGATGTTTTTGGAATTCATTGCATATTCTCTTCTTTTTATCTTATTTGATTTCCAGTTGCTTGGGGACAAGCAACAATTTAAGTTTGGTGTTGTGATGAGCGGATAATTTATACGCTTTTTGGCATTATTTTTAGTTTGTTTTAGTTAGTTTTTATTATATTTTTATTAGTTTTTAGTTAAAATTCACTTTTCTAGACTTTACTATGAGTTTGTGTGTTTTTCTGTGATTTCAGGTATTTTCTGGCTGAAATTGAGGGACTTGAGCAAAAATCTGATTCAGAGGCTGAAAAGGACTGCAGATGCTGTTGGATTCTGACCTCCCTGCATTCGAAGTGGATTTTCTGGAGCTACAGAAGCCCAATTGGTGTGCTCTCAATTGCGTTGGAAAGTAGACATCCTGTGATTTCCAGCAATGTATAATAGTTCATACTTTGCCCGAGATTTGATGGCCCAAACCGGCATTCCAAATTAGCTCAAAACTGTCCGGCGTTAAACGCCGGAACTGGCACAAGAATGGGAGTTAAACACCCAAACTAGCACAGAAGCTGGCGTTTAACTCCAAGAAAAATCTCTACACATGAAAGCTTCAATACTCAGCCCAAGCACACACCAAGTGGGCCTGGAAGTGGATTTTTATGTCATTTACTCATTTCTGTAAACCCTAGGCTACTAGTTTTCTACAAATAGGACCTTTTGCTATTGTATTTTCATTTTTTGGATCTTTGATCATCTTTAGATCTTTGAATCTGTTGATCACATTTTGGAGGCTGGCCTCACGGCCATGCCTAGACCTTGTTCTTATGTATTTTCAACGGTGGAGTTTCTACACACCATAGATTAAGGTGTGGAGCTCTGCTGTACCTCGAGTATTAATGATATTACTATTGTTCTTCTATTCAATTCGGCTTATTCTTGTTCTAAGATATCACTTGTTCCTCAACTTGATGAATGTGATGATCCGTGACACTCATTATCATTCTCACCTATGAACGTGTGCCTGACAACCACCTCCGTTCTACCTTAGATTAAGTGGATATCTCTTGGATCCCTTAATCGGAATCTTCGTGGTATAAGCTAGAATTGATGGCGGCATTCAAGAGAATCCGGAAGGTCTAAACCTTGTCTGGTATTCTGAGTAGGATTCAAGGATTGAATGACTGTGACGAACTTCAAACTCGCGATTGTGGGGCGTTAGTGACAGACGCAAAAGAATCAATGGATTCTATTCCGACATGATCGAGAACCGATAGCTGAATAGCCGTGCTGTGACAGAACGCGTTGAACATTTTCACTGAGATGACGGGACTGTAGCCACTGACAACAGTGATGTCCAACATACAGCTTGCCATGGAAAGGAGTAAGAAGGATTGGATGAAGACAGTAGAAAAGCAGAGAGACGGAAGGGACAAAGCATCTCCATACGCTTATCTGAAGTTCTCACCAATGAATTAAATAAGTATCTCTATCTTTATTTTATGCTTTATTCATAAATCATCCATAACCATTTGAATCTGCCTGATTGAGATTTACAAGATGACCATAGCTTGCTTCATACCAACAATCTCCGTGGGATCGACCCTTACTTGCGTAAGGTTTATTACTTGGACGACCCAGTGCACTTGCTGGTTAGTTGTGCGAACTTGTGATAAAGAGTTGAGATTGTAATTGAGCGTACCATGTTGATGGCGCCATTGATGATCACAATTTCGTGCACCATGTTTTTGGACAACTGACAGTTCATCTTGTTGCTTAGCTTAGGTATTTTTCTTTGGAGTTCTTAAGAATGAATTCTAGTGTTTCAAGGTGATGTTCTTATCATCACCAAAGCTGATTGATTCTCATCAATTTAGCTCTTGAATGTAATGTCCTGCTGAAGCTTGGCTAGCCATGTCTAATTCCTTTAGACTAAAGCTTTAGACTAACATTGCATGATTCCTGGAATTCTCATTAAGAATTTCGATATCCTTATTTTCTTTCAATTTTCGAAAAAAATCCAAAAAAATTACAAAATCATAAAAACCAAAAATATTTTATATTTCTTGTTGAGTCTAGTGTCTCATTTTAAGTTTGGTGTCAATTGCATGTTTCTATTCTTCTTGCATTTTTTGTCGAATTCATTCATGTGTCTTAATTGATCTTCAAGTTGTTCTTGATGATTTCCTTGTTCTGATCTTTAAATTCTCTTGTCTTGAGTGTTTTGTTGTTTCTCGTATGCATTCTCATTTTGTTAGTGTCAATAGTATACAAACTTCTAAGTTTGGTGTCTTGCATGCATTGTTTATTTGATCTTAGTTTCATTTTGATTATTCCTCATTATTAAAAATCCAAAAAAAAATTTTATTTGTGTCTTTTCATGTCAATAATACAGAGAATTGAAGATTCAGAACATACAGCAGAGGAATTACACAGAAAAAGCTGGGCGTTCAAAACACCCAGTAAAGAAGGAAAACTGGCGTTTAAACGCCAGCCAGGGTACCTGGCTTGGCGTTTAACGCCCAAAAGGGTAGCATTTTGGGCGTTAAACGCCAGAATGGATACCATTCTGGGAGTTTAACGCCAGGATGGCACAAGAGGGAAGATTTTGTTTTTAATTCAAATTTTTTTCAAGTTTTCAAAATCTTTTCAAAATCAAATCTTTTTCAAATATATCTTTTCAATCATATGTTTTTAAAATCAATTTCTTTCCATTTTCAAAAATACTTGCTAAGAATTAATGATTTGATTCAACATCTCAGAGTATGTTGCCTTTTCTGTTGAGAAAGGTTTAATGTCTGAATCATATCTTTCTTGTTAGGCGGGTTATTAATTTTTAAAATCAAATCTTTTAAAATTGTTTTTCAATCATCTCTTTTCAATCATATCTTTTTAAAACCATAACTTTTAAATCATATCTTTTTAATCACATCTTTTTCAAAATAGTTTTCAATCATATCTTTTTAATTTCTAATTTCAAAATCTTTTTCAAAAAATCACTTGATTTCTTTTCCACTCTTAGTTTTCGAAAATCAATTAGTATTTTTCAAAATGTTTTTTTTAAATCTTTTTAATTTATTTTCGAAAATTTCTTCCCCTCTTCTAACATCCTTCTATTTATGGACTAACACTCCTCCTCAATGCACAATTCGAACTCCATCTTTCTTGATAAGTTCGAATTCTTCTACCTCTTCCTTCTATTTTTCTTTTTCTCTGACACCTCAAGGAATCTCTATACTGTGACATAGAGGATTCCATATTTTCTTGTTCTCTTCTCTTTCATATGAGCAGGAGCAAAGACAAAACCATTCTTGTTGAGGCTGACCCTGAACCTGAAAGGACCTTGAAGCGAAAGCTAAGAGAAGCTAAGGCACAACTATCTGTAGAGGACCTAACAGAAATCTTCAAAGAAGAAGAACCCATGGCAGCCGAAAACAACAATAATGTCAACAATGCAAGGAAGGTGCTGGGTGACTTTACTGCACCTACTCCCGACTTCTATGGGAGAAGCATCTCTATCCCTGCCATTGGAGCAAACAACTTTGAGCTTAAGCCTCAATTAGTTTCTCTAATGCAACAGAATTGCAAGTTCCATGGACTTCTGTTGGAAGATCCTCATCAGTTTTGAGCTAAATTCTTGCAAATCTGTGACACTGTCAAAACCAATGGGGTTGACCCTGAGGTCTACAGACTTATGCTATTCCCTTTTGCTGTAAGAGTCAGAGCTAGGATATGGTTGGACTCACAACCTAAAGAAAGCCTGAACTCTTGGGAAAAGCTAGTCAATGCCTTCTTGGCAAAGTTCTTTCCACCTCAAAAATTGAGTAAGCTTAGAGTGGAAGTCCAAACCTTCAGACAGAAAGAAGGTGAATCCCTCTATGAAGCTTGGGAAAGATACAAACAATTGATCAGAAAGTGTCCATCTGACATGCTTTCTGAATAGAGCATCATAGGTATCTTCTATGATGGTCTGTCTGAACTGTCCAAGATGTCATTGGACAGTTCTGCTGGAGGATCTCTTCATCTGAAGAAGATGCCTACAGAAGCCCAAGAGCTCATTGAAATGGTTGCAAATAACCAATTCATGTACACTTCTGAAAGGAATCCTATGAACAATGGGACGAATCAGAAGAAAGGAGTTCTTGAGATTGATACTCTGAATGCCATATTGGCTCAGAACAAAATATTGACTCAGCAAGTCAATATGATTTCTCAAAGTCTGTCTGGAATGCAAGCTGCACCAGGCAGTACTAAGGATGCTTCATCTGAAGAAGAAGCTTATGATCCTGAGAACCCTTAAATGGAAGAGGTGAATTACATAGGGGAACCCTATGGAAACACCTATAATCCTTCATGGAGAAATCATCCAAATCTCTTATGGAAGGATCAACAGAGACCTCAACAAGGTTTCAACAACAATAATGGTGGAAGAAACAGGTTTAGCAATGGCAAGCCTTTTCCATCATCTTCTCAGCAACAGACAGAGAATTCTAAGCAGAGCCACTCTGACTTAGCAACCATGGTCTCTGATCTAATCAAAACCACTCAAAATTTTATGACTGAAACAAGGTCCTCCATAAGGAATTTGGAGGTACAAGTGGGACAGCTGAGTAAGAAAGTTACTGAACTCCCTCCTAGTACTCTTCCAAGCAATACATAAGAGAATCCAAAAGGAGAATGCAAGGCCATTAATATGACCCACATGGCCGAATTTGGAGAGGAGGAAGAGGCAGTGATTGCCACTGAGGAAGACCTCAATGGACGTCCACTGGCCTCCAATGAGTTCCCTAATGAGGAACCATGGGAATCTGAGGCTCACACTGAGACCATAGAGATTCCATTGGAATTACTTCTGCCATTCATGAGCTCTGATGAGTATTCTTCCTCTGAAGAGGATGAAGATGTCACTGAAGAGCAAGTTGCTAAATACCTTGGAGCAATCATGAAGCTAAATGACAAGTTATTTGGTAATGAGACTTGGGAGAACGAACCTCCTTTGCTCACCAAAGAACTGGATGACTTGACTAGGTAGAGATTACCTCAAAAGAGACAGGATCCTGGGAAGTTTTCAATACATTATACCATAGGCACCATGACCTTTAAGAAGGCTCTGTGTGACCTAGGGTCAAGCATAAACCTCATGCCCCTCTCTGTAATGGAGAAGCTTGGGATCTTTGAGGTGCAAGCTGCAAGATTCTCACTAGAGATGGCAGACAATTCAAGAAAACAAGCTTATGGACTTGTAGAGGATGTTCTGGTAAAGATTGAAAACCATTACATCCCTGCTGATTTCATAGTCCTAGAGACTGGGAAGTGCATGGATGAATCCATCATCCTTGGTAGACCCTTCCTAGCCACAGCAAAGGCTGTGATTGATGTTGACTGAGGAGAATTGATCATTCAGTGAATGAAGAATCCCTTGTGTTTAAGGCTCAAGGATATCCCTCTGTAACCATGGAAAGGAAGCATGAAAAGCTTCTCTCAAAACAGAGTCAAACAGAGCCCCCACATTCAAACTCTAAGTTTGGTGTTGGGAGGTTCCAACATTGCTCTGAGTATCTGTGAGGCTCCATGAGAGCCCATTGTCAAGCTATTGACATTAAAGAAGCGCTTGTTGGGAGGCAACCCAATGTTAATTTTTATCTATTTTCCTTTGTTATTTTATGTTTTTTTATAGGTTGATGATCATGGGAAGTCACAAAATAAATTTAAAAAGCAAAAACAGAATGAAAAACAGAAAGAAAAATAGCACACCCTGGAGGAAAACCTTGCTGGCGTTTAAACGCCAGTAAGGGCAGCAAATGGGCATTTAACGCCCAGTCTGGCACCATTCTGGGCGTTTAATGCCAGAAAGGGGCACCAGACTGGCGTTAAACGCTAGGAAAGGGCAAGAAGCTGGCGTTAAATGCCAGAAAAGGGCACCAGCCCGGCGTTTAACGCCAGAATTGGCATAAAGAGCATTTTTGCTCGCCACTTGGTGCAGGGATGAATTTTTCTTGACACCTCAGGATCTGTGGACCCCACAGGATCCCCACCTACCCCACCACTCTCTCTCTTCTTCACCCATTCACCAATCACCACAACACCTCTTCCCCCAAAACCCCTCACCTATCAAATCCCACTATTCTCTTCACCACTCACATCCATCCTTCATAAAACCCCACCTACCTCACCATTCAAATTCAAACCACTTTCCCTCCCAAATCCACCCATACATGACCGAACCCTACCCCTCTCTCCACCCTCTATATAAACCCATCTTCACTCCTTCATTTTCACACAACCTAAACATTACTTCTCCCCCTTTGCCGAACCACAAAGCCTCCTCCATCTCCTCCATTTCTTCTTCTTCTACTATCTTATTTCTTCTTTTGCTTGAGGACGAGCAAACCTTCTAAGTTTGGTGTGGTAAAAGTATTGCTTTTTGTTTTTCCATAACCATTTATGGCATCTAAGGCCGGAGAAACCTCTAGAAAGAGAAAAGGGAAGGCAAAAACTTCCACCTCCGAGTCATGGGAGATGGAGAGATTCATCTCAAGGGTGCATCAAGACCACTTCTATGAAGTTGTGGCCATGAAGAAGGTGATCCCCGAGGTCCCTTTCAAACTCAAAAAGAGTGAATATCCGGAGATCCGACATGAGATCCGAAGAAGAGGTTGGGAAGTTCTTACCAACCTCATTCAACAAGTCGGAATCTTAATGGTTCAAGAGTTCTATGCCAATGCATGGATCACCAAGAACCATGATCAAAGTGTGAACCCGGACCCAAAGAATTGGCTTACAATGGTTCATGGGAAATGCTTAGATTTTAGTTCGGAAAATGTAAGGTTGGCATTCAACTTGCCCATGATGCAAGGAGATGAACACCCTTACACTAGAAGGGTCAACTTTGATCAAAGGTTGGACCAAGTCCTCATAGACATTTGTGAAGAGGGCGCTCAATGGAAGAGAGATTCAAGAAGGAAGCCGGTTCAACTGAGAAGGCATGACCTCAAGCCCGTGGCTAGGGGATGGTTGGAGTTTATCCAACGCTCAATCATTTCCACTAGCAACCGGTCCGAAGTTACTATAGACCGGGCTATCATGATTCATAGCATCATGATTGGAGAGGAAGTAGAAGTTCATGAGGTTATAGCTGATGAGCGGATAATTTATACGCTTTTTGGCAATGTTTTTAGTATGTTTTTAGTTTGTTTTAGTTAGTTTTTATTATATTTTTATTAGTTTTTAGTTAAAATTCACTTTTCTGGACTTTACTATGAGTTTGTGTATTTTTCTGTGATTTTAGATATTTTCTGGCTGAAATTGAGGGATCTGAGCAAAAATCTGATTCAGAGGCTGAAAAGGACTGCAGATGCTGTTGGATTCTGACCTCCCTGTACTCGAAGTAAATTTTATGGAGCTACAGAAGTCCAATTGGCACGCTCTCAACTGCGTTGGAAAGTAGACATCCTGGGCTTTCCAGAAATGTATAATAGTCCATACTTTGTCCGAGATTTGATGGCCCAAACCGGCGTTCCAATTTAGCTCAAAACTGCCCGGCGTTAAATGCCGGAACTGGCACAAGAATGGAAGATAAACGCCCAAACTGGCACAAAAGCTGGCGTTTAACTCCAAGAAAAGTCTCTACACATAAAAGCTTCAATGCTTAGCCCAAGCACACACCAAGTGGGCCCGGAAGTGGATTTTTATGTCATCTACTCATTTCTGTAAACCCTAGGCTACTAGTTCTCTACAAATAGGACCTTTTGCTATTGCATTTTCATCTTTGGATCTTTGATCATCTTGAGATCTTTGAATCTTTTGATCACGTTTTGGGGGCTGGCCTCACGGCCATGCCTGAACCATGTTCTTATGTATTTTCAACGGTGGAGTTTCTACACACCATAGATTAAGGTGTGGAGCTCTGCTGTACCTCGAGTATTAATGCAATTACTATTGTTCTTCTATTCAATTCAGCTTGTTCTTGTTCTAAGATATCACTTGTTCCTCAACTTGATGAATGTGATGATCTGTGACACTCATCATCATTCTCACCTATGAACGTGTGCCTGACAACCACCTCCGTTCTACCTTAGTTTGAGTGGATATCTCTTGGATCCCTTAATCAGAATCTTCGTGGTATAAGATAGAATTGATGGCAGCATTCAAGAGAATCCGAAAGGTCTAAACCTTGTCTGTGGTATTCTGAGTAGGATTCAAGGATTGAATGACTGTGACGAGCTTCAAACTCCTGAAGGCTGGGCGTTAGTGACAGACGCAAAAGAATCACTAGATTCTATTCCAACCTGATTGAGAATCGACAGATGATTAGCCGTGCTGTGACAGAGCGTGTTGAACATTTTCACTGAGAGGATGGGACTGTAGCCACTGACAACGGTGATGCCCAACATACAGCTGCCATGGAAAGGAGTAAGAAGGATTGGATGAAGACAGTAGGAAAGCAGAGAGACGGAAGAGACAAAGCATCTCCATACGCTTATCTGAAATTCTCACCAATGTTTTACATAAGTATCCCTATCTTTATTTTATGCTTTATTCATAAATCATCCATAACCATTTGAATCTGCCTGACTAAGATTTACAAGATGACCATACCTTGCTTCATACCAACAATCTCCGTGGGATCGACCTTTACTCGCGTAAGGTTTATTACTTGGACGACCCAGTGCACTTGCTGGTTAGTTGTGCGAAGTTGTGATAAAGAGTTGATATTGCAATTGAGCGGACCATGTTGATGGCGCCATTGATGATCACAATTTCGTGC